>NC_092336.1:86083152-86383586 GCF_046630445.1 Rutidosis leptorrhynchoides | reverse complement strand
AGTATAGAGGATGAGAGTGTTACCTTTTCAGTTGATAGAGCAATGCAACAACCACAATCTGCAGATGATACATGTTATTATATTCAAACTATAGATGCACATGCAGAATTATTAGAAGAATTTCCAGAATTACAAGGAACATGAGAATGTTCTTTAGGAGAAGGTAATGAACCAATTGATGAAGCTGAAATGTTAGCTACACTTATAGCTAATGGATATGAACCAACAACAGAAGAAATTCAAATGCTAAAAGAAGAAGACAGATATCGATATAAATCATCGATAGAAGAACCTCCGAAATTAGAGTTAAAGCCACTTCCAAACCATTTGGAATACGCTTATTTACATGGTGAATCTGAATTACCTGTAATAATATCGTCTTCTCTTACTGAAAATGAGAAATCACAACTCATTTCTGTGTTGAAAGCTCATAAACCAGCCATTGCATGGAAGATTCATGATATTAAAGGAATAAGTCCTTCGTATTGCACACATAAAATCCTTATGGAAGAAGGTCATAAAACGTATGTGCAACGCCAACGAAGACTAAATCCTAATATGCAAGATGTAGTTAAGAAAGAGATTATTAAACTGCTAGATGCAGGTTTGATATATCCAATTTCTGATAGCCCATGGGTAAGCCCAGTTCAATGCGTGCCTAAGAAGGGTGGCATGACTGTCATTACAAATGAAAAAAATGAGCTTATTCCTACTAGGACTGTAACAGGATGGCGTGTATGTATTGATTATAGAAAATTAAATGACGCCACCAGAAAAGATCACTTTCCCTTACCTTTCATAGATCAAATGTTGGAAAGATTAGCCGGAAATAGTTACTATTGTTTTCTAGATGGATTTTCCGGATATTTTCAAATTCCAATAGCACCCGAGGACCAAGAGAAAACCACATTCACGTGCCCTTATGGTACTTTTGCTTACAAACGCATGCCATTTGGACTTTGTAACGCCCCTGCAACCTTTCAAAGATGCATGATGGCGATTTTTCACGACATGATAGAAGAATGCATGGAAGTATTCATGGATGACTTTTCAGTCTTCGGTGATACATTTAAATCATGTCTAGTTAATCTGGAACGAATGCTAATTAGATGCGAAAAATCAAATCTAGTACTTAATTGGGAGAAATGCCATTTCATGGTTAAAGAAGGCATCGTTCTTGGACATAAAATTTCAAAAGAAGGAATTGAAGTGGATAGAGCTAAAGTAGATGTAATTGCTAAACTTCCACATCCCACCAATGTTAGAGGAGTTAGGAGTTTTCTAGGGCATGCCGGTTTTTACCGACGTTTCATAAAAGATTTTTATAAAATTGCCACTCCTATGAATAAACTAATAGAAAAGGATGCTCCATTCATCTTTTCAGATGAGTGTATCAAATCTTTTAATATTCTTAAAGAAAAACTCACTAATGCGCCGATCATGATAACACCAAATTGGAATCTACCATTTGAACTAATGTGCGATGCAAGTGATTTTGCAATGGGAGCCGTTTTAGGACAAAGGATTGAAAAATGATTTCAACCTATATATTATGCTAGTAAGACATTACAAGGAGCACAAACGAACTATACAACTACTGAAAAAGAACTCCTTGCTATTGTCTTTGCTTTTGACAAATTTTGATCATATCTCGTTCTAGCAAAAACGGTGGTCTATACCGACCATTCTGCTCTTAGATACCTATTTTCAAAACAAGATGCTAAACCAAGATTAATCCGTTAGATCTTACTCTTACAAGAGTTTGATATTGAAATCCGAGATAAAAGAGGAGCAGAAAATCTCGCCGCTGATCATCTTTCTCGTCTTGAAAATCCCGAATTAGAAGTTCTAAATGAATCAGCCATACAAGACAACTTTTCTGATGAATATCTATTGAAGATAGATTATAAAGAAATCCCATGGTTTGCAGACTATGCAAATTACTTAGTTTGTGGATTCCTTGAAAAAGGATTATCGTACCAAAGACGAAAGAAATTCTTCAGTGATATAAAACACTATTTCTGGGAAGATCCACACCTGTTTAAAAGTTGTCCCGATGGAATAATACGCCGATGTGTATTTGGAGATGAAGCTAGTAAAATTTTAAACTATTGTCACACAGGACCAACAGGAGGGCATTATGGGCCTCAACTAACAGCAAGAAAAGTTTATGAAGCTGGATTCTATTGGCCTACAATTTACAAAGACGCACACCTTCTTTGCAAATCCTGTGATGCTTGTCAAAGGGCCGGAAAAATAAGTCAACGTGATGAAATGCCACAAAATGTCATCCAAGTATGTGAAGTATTTGACATTTGGGGTATTGACTTTATGGGTCCATTTCCAAAATCTCATAATAATTTATATATACTCGTAGCCATTGATTATGTATCTAAATGGGCGGAAGCACAAGCTCTCCCAACTAATGATGCACGAGTTGTAGTCAACTTTTTAAAACGTCTTTTTGCAAGGTTTGGAACACCGAAAGCTTTAATAAGTGATCGGGGTACTCATTTCTGTAATAATCAACTTGAGAAAGTTCTTAAAAGATATGGAGTAACTCATAAAATCTCCACCGCATATCATCCACAAACAAGTGGACAAGTTGAAAATACCAACCGAGCTTTAAAACGTATTCTAGAGAAAACCGTAGGATCAAATCCGAAGGAATGGTCCATTAAATTGGAGGATGCACTCTGGGCTTTTAGAACAGCCTACAAAACTCCAATTGGAACCACACCTTTTAGACTTGTTTATGGAAAAGCATGTCATCTTCCAGTAGAAATTGAACACAAAGCATTTTGGGCTTTGAAGACATGTAATCTTGATTTACATGAAGCTGGACGTCTACGATTAAGTCAACTAAACGAATTAGAAGAATTAAGACATGAAGCATACGAAAATTCGTTAATCTATAAAGAAAGAACGAAGAAATGGCATGATAAAAGAATCAGATGTTCAAAAGAATTTAAAGAAGGAGACAGAGTTCTTCTTTTCAATTCACGATTCAAGCTATTTCCTGGAAAATTGAAATCAAGATGGTCTGGACCATTCATAGTCAAAAGAGTTTTCCCATACGGAACAATAGAATAAATAAATTCAAATGGGATTGAATTTAAAGTTAATGGTCACAGAGTTAAACATTACATACATGGTCCGATGGAAGTCGACAACGAAGTTAATCACAATTTCGACACCACAGCTAACTAAGTGTGGGGAGAATCAAGTCTTTAAAGGATAATATGTATTTATGTTAGAGTTAGATTGTCTGTTTTCGTGTAGTTCTCGAAAATGGAACCCGAATGGTCTTTCCCTAGCAGACCCTAAAGAACTAGTCTTCTCCCCCCATTCTGAATTTTTATTTTTTTTAGGTTTTTACGAAATGAAGACTGCCTGTAAACTAAACCATGGTCTAATGCTACACGCTTTGATCACTAAACGTAATAATGACATACTACCGAGTGAAATAGTATCAGTAATCAGAGAAAGAATGGACGGAGTTAGAAAAGAATCCAGATACGAAGATAATAAGTTACAATTTGGTAAAGGAAAATCAAAATCCGCAGCGAAAAGAAGAGCACGACACCTAGAACGATGTCACAAATGCGGAAAATGGTCACATGGAGGTAAATGTTCCAATAATCAAACCTATTCAAATACCGAATTTGTTACTTTATGCAGAGACGGACCGTTCATATGTTTAGAAGAAAAGACACTGAATGCTCGAGGTTACGCCTATGTAGCCATGGAAAACCAATTAAACCGACTATCTTATGAATGGGATAGATCATATAACTAAGAAATCTATTTCACAGGTATGTCTGTACAGTTTTTATTTTTATTTTTATTTTTAACCTTTTGATAATAAACGCTAATTTGTTCGCTAAAAAGTATTAAATTGGTATTGAATAAAATTAGGTTTGGCGACCGAAATTATTGATATCATTCAAAAATTTATTACATCACTGCGAAATTTAACGTTTATTCTTAAGGTATAAATATCTTTAATCAATCAAACCAAAATATTTCAAAAATTCGTCATGAGTTAAATTAGGTCTTGGAACCGAAATAACTTTACCGAAAAGAGGGGCGCATATTTTTGATAATATTTGATTGATTAAAGTGGGATAAAAAGACAAAAAGATTTTTAATTTTATTTTTACCATATTTTTAAAATTAATATTTAAATCTTAAATTAATATTGTAAACTTTGTAAAAACAATATTTTTAAAATTATAATTATTTGATTTTTTAAATTAAGTTTGGTGTGAACTTTTAATTTTTAAAATATAAATTCTTAATTTTATGCATTTTAAATTTTAAGTTTGGTGTGAATTTTTAATAATAATTTTGAATTTTATATTTAAGTTGTGTGAATTTAAAAACAAAAATTTACTTTATCTCATTAAGTTAAGAATATGATTTTTAAAATTTGTCGTAAGTTGAAGACTAGGTCTTTGAACCGAAATTGCTTTACCCGAGGGAGGGACGAGAACTTTTATTATCATTATTTTTAATCTTATTGAATTAAAGTATGCCAAAAACATTAAAAAACCCAAAAATCTTAGCTTTTAAAACAATCGCTACAAAAAGACAAATTTTAAAATTTTGTCGAAGGACGGACTAGGACATCGATCCGAAACGACCTCGTCCTAAATAACAAGGGAAACAAAATTTTAAAATTAATTACTTAATTGTTTTAATAAGTTAATGATTATAAAAAAAATAAAAAAAAAAAAATAAACCAAACTCCGCGACTCGCGGAGTTTTGAGGGTAAATCCTCGCGACTCGCGGAGGAGTCGGATTACAGAAAAAAAAAATAAGAGCTGCAACAGCTCAGTTTCACACTCCACAAACTCAAAAACTGCTGCGAAAAAACTCCGAAAAACCCGAAAAATACACCCCAAAATCACAATTTTTAACCGTTAATCACCAAATCTTTTGCTAAAATCATGTTGAGAAGGATGTTATCTAAGAATTACTCAAGAAAAACGGTAAATTTCTACACCTAAACACCATTTAATCCGAAATTTAGTGTTCTTGAGCTATTTTTTCCCCAATTTGATTTTGATGCTTTTTAGTGTAATTATGCTTAAATTGTTTATGTATTATGCTTGTATAACCTAGATTGATGCTGTTTAACATGATTAGAAGCCTTAAACTTCAAATTTTGAATAATCTAGGGTTTGTGTTCTTGAGCAAATTTGGGGCTTTTTGATATAAACAGGTTATGGCCGATTTTTGTCATGAATTGTTGCTAAAATAAGTAGTGTAACATGTCTAGGTAGTTAAATGATCCAAACTTTGAGCCTAAACATGATTTTGAGAATTAAAGTGGACTTTTTCAAGTCTAAAATTCATGAACTTGATTTTTGAAAGATAATGCCATTTGAGACTTGTTTGATTGCTAGTAATGATTATTTTGACATGTTATTTGAGTTGAATGCTTATGAACTTGGCGAAAATTTTCGTATATGCTTATTTGAAAAAGTGTAGATTTGATAAAAATGTGAAAATAAGCTTAAGTTTGATATAAATTGATAATGTCATTGTAATTATTTTGATTGATGATTTTGCTGACACTAATGCATATTTGGATGCACAAAAATTGTGTTTGATGTGTTTTGCAGAATGAAAGGGGTGAATCTTCATCCCAAGCCCGCAATGCTCTTGCTGAGAATTTGGAACAACAGGAGGTGGATAACTACTACAAGCAGGATATACCTCATCCAGTCATGACCTTTTCCGATATGCACTTGGAAGAGTTGCACCCGAACCTGAGATTTGACAGACTTTGGATAGATTATCCAAAATATCAACGGGGTTTGCATACTCTTCATTCCAAGGTTGTTGAGGTACCGAGGGTCATAGAATGGGGACCCTTAGAAGCTGTAGAATTGGCCGGGCCAATTAGGGAATTACTTGTACAGAGGTATGGTAATTCTTCTTTTAATGACTGGGTACATTTATTCACCATACGTAGACCTGTATATAAAGTATGGTGTGAAGAATTGTTATGTAGTATAGAGTTGAATGATCGGGTAGCTAGTTTAACCGATCGTTCTTTTATTAGATTTTTGTTAGGCGGTTCGATGCGCCACATGTCTTTACTGGACATGGCTCAGGCTTTACGTATATATACGCCTGAGGAGTTAGCGTCTGCCGATTGTAGAGGATTGATACTAAACGGTAGAAAGATAGATGAAAATTTTGATACACACGGTGTGTGGAGTCAAATGACAAGCCATCACCGTTTCAAAGGGGGAAATTACTCTTATTTGGATATAGATAGAGCCGAATTAAGAGTGATACATAGGTTTTTAGCTAATTCGATTACACAAAGGGGTAAGAACAAAGAAAAAGTAAATGAACAGGATTTGTTTTACCATATGTGTATTCGAGACCCACAAAGCGCTGTAAGTATACCATATTGTGTGGGTTATTATTTATCAGCTATGGTTCGGGGGATGCGACCACATAGCATAATAGGAGGTGGTATTTTTATTACTTTGATTGGTGAATATCTCGGTGTGGATGTAAGTCGGGGGGATTATTACTAGAAGAGCCGGAACCCCGCGATACTATAGGTTTAAATGTATACCATGGTGCGAAAGTTTTGAAGAGGCGAAATAACGCCGCAGTACGATACCATGGTAGACATCCACAGGTGGAGAGAAACCAGCAGCAAGGTAATGTAGGAGGGGGGAATGAGATGCAAGAAATGCATAGGTTTATAGCTTCTCAGGAATACGAAAATGCTAGACAGAGAGCATTTGAAGATTGGCAAGTTCATCAGAACCAGATCATAGCTCATTGCCAACATATAGGTAGAAACTATATTCCTACACCGAAACCCATCTTCCCTCCTTGGTCTATAGAGATGCAGCCACCATATCCTACGTATGACCCTGCCGAAGCATTCTATAGCACTTATGGTTATGCCTGGAACCCCTATTGGTACCAATATCATCCTTAGTTTACTTATTATTATTTTTTTATTTTGTAATTTGTAATTATTGATACGTTTAATACTTTTGTTAATATTGTAATCATTTTTATAATTATCTAACTTTTATTCTTAGATTTTAATAATTTTTGAATGTGGGGTAATATACCAAACTTCAAAAATATATATATATGTTTGCAGTTTATCTTATGTACACAACAGGGTAAAACAACGCATTTTCAAAGACTGGCATTAAGTTCAGCAAAAGCAACTAATTTTGACGACAAGATGCAAAATATATGTGAAATAACAACAAGACGGAATGAACAAATGATGTGCACCATTTATCATTCAGCAAACAAACGCCAATATATTTGGAAACTTTGGTAAAATTTAATCATTTTCACACAAATCACCCTCAATAATTTAAATTGTTACTGATTTCTTGCAAATGAGGGCATTGCAAGATCTTAAGTGTGGGAAGGGGTTAAATTCTTTCGGATTTTAAAATTTTTTACTTTATACACTTGGTTACCATTAAAAATACTAGTAAGGCAGTAGTTGTATTAGAATCTAGTGCTCTCTGATAAAAAAAGAACAGCCCTAGTCTTATATACTGACTACCCAATTCTAGTAAAATTTTTCAAAATTTTCAATTAAATGAATTCAAAATCATGTTTATACATATTTATGAATGATAAAACTAGGTTTTAACACCGAAATTATTGTTACCTCGGAAAGGACATAAATTAAGAAACAAACTAAAATGTTAAAATTCATTTAAAATGGAATAGAGGACGATAAAAAGGAAAATAAAAGCCAAGTGTGGGAAAATTTACCAAGTTATCTTAAACATATGTCACATATATCTGTAACAAATAACTGAAAATACTTTTGCTTTGGACTAAACTAAACTGTTTTACCCGATGAAAGAAAAGAAGAGATGGATCTACACGATGAATCAATTCCATCATTAAAAGGAAGTAAAGTCTTCCGAAAAAGACACGCGCTTCTTGATTTAGGTCATGAAGTTGTCGTCCAGACCAGCTGTAGGTTGACGAAAAATCTAGAAAAGTCATCACTAAAATCAGCAGGAAATCCACGGACCTCAGCATTAAACAGGGTCGCCATGTGGTCAGATTTATCCTAACCATGAGAAGGATTTATCTCGTACAATGGGGGGGGCACCGTGCAAATTAGCTTGATAAGACTAATGAATCAGATCCCCAGAAAGGATAATCTCCTTAAAGATTAAAAATCAGCTTTTAAGACTGATATTACTCAATCCTAGAGATTGACCTTAAAGATTGAGAATTACAAACTCATGGAATTCAATGATATCTAAACTCGAGCTTAAACGAGAAAATATTTTGATCAAAATTACAAACCGATTTGTTTTCTGAAAGCCCTATTTTCAATACGTTCATTACCATTGAACGTAAAATCCTAGGAATTCACCTGGAATTCATTAGGTCACCTGAACCAAATCGGGTGTCAACCGTAAGAACGGTGGTTGCATAGTGGTCAAAGACAGGACCTTGTGCCATACCGAAAAATTATAAGGGTGAGCTTTACTATTGCTCCTACCAAGGATAGTAATTGCGTCCGACACGTTATAGACCATAATTAAAAGCATGTCAGGGGACATTGCCTTAACAGTTGCTTGTTCAACGCTTTCCTTTCAACCGGACGGTAGTTTACCGAAAGGTAATATACGGGACAAGTAAACTGGACGTGTTGCTTTCCAAATACAAGGTTAGCAAGTGGGTGACACAAAACCGCAAGTTTTGAGCTAAAATTTTCAAATCTAAAACCCACCAAACCCACAAAAATATTTTGCAAACACCGGTAAAGGGTTATTCCGGAAAACTTATCTAGGGTAAAAACTAGATTTCAAAAGATCAAATGTTTTCATAAAGATTCAATTTCCTTAATGGATCTAAATTTTTATAGTCATGTGGGACTGTAAACCATATCGTTACTATCATTGTTTATACCGCCGTATAGAAATCACTGATGTACAAAGTGTGAAGAATAAAGAAGTGATTCTAGTATTTCAAGACAATATTGCTTGAGGACAAGCAATGCTCAAGTGTGGGAATATTTGATAATGCTAAAAACGAACATATATTTCATAGCATTATTCCTCAAGAAAGACAAGCTTTTAGTTGCAATTGTTCTATTTACAAGTGATATTCGTTTAAATAATAAAAGGTGAAGACAAAAGACAGATTCGACGAATTGAAGACGCAAACGACCAAAAAGCTCAAAAGTACAAAAGACAATCAAAAAGGTTCCAATTATTGATAAGAAACGTCTCGAAATTACAAGAGTACAAGATTCAAAACGCAAAGTACAAAATATAAAATTGTACGCAAGGACGTTCGAAAATCCGGAACCGGGACTAGAGTCAACTCTTAACGCTCGACGCAACGGACTAAAAATTACAAGTTAACTATGTATATAAATATAATATAATATATAATTAATTATATTAATTATATATATATTATATATATATTATAAAACCGTCGGTAGAGAAAGACTCCAAGGGTGTGAGCTGTAAATTCATTCTCCGCGACTCGCGGAGTTTGAAGAGGATTTTGCCGCGAGTCGCGGAGCCCCAAAAATCGAAAATCCCTATAAAGCCAACCGAATTCTGATCACAATTCACAATCTATTTCTCTCTTCTCTCATATATACGATATATATATATATATATAATTTATATTTTAATTATAATTCTAATAATAAGGGTATGTTAGCGAATATTGTAAGGGTGTAAGTCGAAATTCTGTCCGTGTAACGCTACGCTATTTTTAATCATTGTAAGTTATGTTCAACCTTTTTACATTAATGTCTCGTAGCTAAGTTATTATTATGCTTATTTAAAACGAAGTAATCATGATGTTGGGCTAATTACTAAAATTGGGTAATTGGGCTTTGTACCATAATTGGGGTTTGGACAAAAGAACGACACTTGTGGAAATTAGACTATGGGCTATTAATGGGCTTTATATTTGTTTAACTAAATGATAGTTTGTTAATGTTAATATAAAGATTTACAATTGGGCGTCCCTATAAATTACCATATACACTCAATCGGACACGATGGGCGGGGTATTTATATGTACGAATAATCGTTCATTTAACCGGACACGGGAATGGATTAATAGCCACTAGAATAATTAAAACAGGGGTGAAATTACATTCAAGGGTAATTGGTGTAATTGTTAACAAAGTAGTAAAACCTTGGTTTACACGCAGTCGATAACCTGGTGTATTCATTAAAAAAAGTATTAAAACCTTGTTACAATTCGAATCCCCAATTAGTTGAAATATTTAACTTCGGGTATAAGAATAATTTGATGAGGACACTCGCACTTTATATTTATGACTGATGGACTGTTATGGACAAAAACCAGACGGACATATTAAATAATCCAGGACAAAGGACAATTAACCCATGGGCATAAAACTAAAATCAACACGTCAAACATCATGATTACGGAAGTTTAAATAAGCATAATTCTTTTATTTCATATTTAATTTCCTTTATTTTATATTTAATTGCACTTCTAATTATCGCACTTTTATTTATTGTTATTTAATCGCACTTTTAATTATCGTACTTTTTAATTATCACAATTTTATTTTATCGCACTTTTATAATTCGCAATTTCATTATCGTTATTTACTTTACGCTTTAATTTAAGTCTTGTATTTATTTTATATTTTACATTAGGTTTTAACTGCGACTAAAGTCTTAAAATCGACAAACCGGTCATTAAACGGTAAAAACCCCCTTTATAATAATAATATTACTTATATATATGTTTGTATTTTTATAAAAGTAAACTAATATAGCGTTGAGCTTTGTTTAAAGATTTCCCTGTGGAACGAACCGGACTTACTAAAAACTACACTACTGTACGATTAGGTACACTGCCTATAAGTGTTGTAGCAAGGTTTAAGTATATCCATTCTATAAATAAATAAATATCTTGTGAAAAATTGTATCGTATTTAATAGTGTTTTCTGCTAAAATTAATAACTATTTTATATACACCTCGCATAACATCACCTCGGTTACCATGCCAAGCTACAAAGATAATGTCGGTTCTTGAAGACTTGTCTCTTGAAATCCTCCAGGCTACAATCAACACTGTTGATGAGACCATGGTTAACACATTTACAATCAAGGTGAACACAAATATATACTTAAATTTTATAGTAAGTTTTTAAATCATCCAAATAGAATAGTGGATTGGATTCTGATATCTTCATATCCTCGTGAGGTTATAGGTTTAAACCTCACTTAATAGGATATCTTGAGAACATTGAGTTGTAGCTCAACTGGTAGTGGCATGTCTCTCTTAGCGAGAGGTAAGGAGTTCGACTTCGCTGAGCTGCAACATTGCACTCAATGTTATCCATGATCTGAAGTATCCACCCAGGTCCTCTTTCACTTAGTGCGGGGGCAGCGGGGAGGGGTTTTTACCGGCCATGCCCTCGGATTGGTTCGGGTTTCATCCATAGCAGTAGTTGGGGGCGGGTTATGCAGGGCCGGCTAAAGCTATGGGCGAAGCGGGCGACGGCCCGGGGCATCATTTAAAAAAAATTTATTAATACCCATAGTTTAAACCTCATAAAGATATATGTTTGCGTAACTGTTTGGGGCATTTTATAATCATTTCGCCCGGGGCATGCAAAAACTTTGACCAAAGTTTGACCGGCCCTGGGGTTATTGATAATGCTAAAAACGAACATATATTTCATAGCATTATTCCTCAAGAAAGACAAGCTTTTAGTTGCAACTGTTCTATTTACAAGTGATATTCGTTTAAATAATAAAAGGTGAAGACAAAAGACATATTCGACGAATTGAAGACGCAAACGACCAAAAAGCTCAAATGTATAAAATACAATCAATGAGGTTCCAATTATTGATAAGAAACGTCTCAAAATTACAAGAGTACAAGATTCAAAACGCAAAGTACAAGATATTAAATTGTACGCAAGGACGTTCGAAAATCAGGAACCGGGACCAGAGTCAACTCTCAACGCTCGACGCAACGGACTAAAAATTACAAGTTAACTATGCACATAAATAAAATATAATATTTAAATAATTCTTATAATTATTTATATATTATATTATTATTTATAAACGTCGGCAAGAAAGAAAACAAAGATATGTGACTTCTCCCAGCTGGCCATGCGATCGCATGGCCTGGAGGCACAAAAGCCATGCGATCGCATGGCTCTGAAATCCAGCCCAGGTCCTATAAATTCAACGCGTTTTGGCCAAAATAATCACATCTTTTTCTTCTTCACTCAACGTAATATTTATATTTATAATTTATATTTTAATTTTAATTTTAATTTTAATCCTAATAATAAGGGTATGTTAGCGAATGTTGTAAGGGTGTAAGTCGAAATTCTGTCCGTGTAACGCTACGCTATTTTTAATCATTGTAAGTTATGTTCAACCTTTTTACATTAATGTCTCGTAGCTAAGTTATTATTATGCTTATTTAATCCGAAGTAATCATGATGTTGGGCTAATTACTAAAATTGGGTAATTGGGCTTTGTACCATAATTGGGGTTTGGACAAAAGAACGACACTTGTGGAAATTAGACTATGGGCTATTAATGGGCGTTATATTTGTTTAACTAAATGATAGTTTGTTAATGTTAATATAAAGATTTACAATTGGGCGTCCCTATAAATTACCATATACACTCGATCGGACACGATGGGCGGGGTATTTATATGTACGAATAATCGTTCATTTAACCGGACACGGGAATGGATTAATAGCCACTAGAATTATTAAAACAGAGGTGAAATTATGTACAAGGACACTTAGCATAATTGATAACAAAGTATTAAAACCTTGGGTTACACTCAGTCGACATCCTGGTGTAATTATTAAACAAAGTATTAAAATCTTGTTACAGTTTAAATCCCCAATTAGTTGGAATATTTGACTTCGGGTATAAGGATAATTTGACGAGGACACTCGCACTTTATATTTGTGACTGATGGACTGTTATGGATAAAAACCAGACGGACATATTAAATAATCCAGGACAAAGGACAATTAACCCATGGGCATAAAACTAAAATCAACACGTCAAACATCATGATTACAGAAGTTTAAATAAGCATAATTATTTTATTTCATATTTTATTTCATTTATTTTATATTTAATTGCACTTCTAATTATCGCATTTTATTTATTGTTATTGTATTTAATTGCACTTTAATTTTCGTACTTTTTAATTATCGCAAGTTTATTTTATCGCACTTTTATTATTCGAAATTTCATTATCGTTATTTACTTTACGCTTTAAATTAAGTCTTTTATTTAATATTTTACATTTGGTTTTAACTGCGACTAAAGTTTTAAAATCAACAAACCGGTCATTAAACGGTAAAAACCCTCCTTTATAATAATAATATTACTTATATATATATTTGTATTTTTATAAAAGTAAACTAATATAGCGTTAAGCTTTGTTTAAAGATTTTCCCTGTGGAACGAACCGGACTTACTAAAAACTACACTACTGTACGATTAGGTACACTGCCTATAAGTGTTGTAGCAAGGTTTAAGTATATCCATTCTATAAATAAATAAATATCTTGTGTAAAATTGTATCGTATTTAATAGCATTTCCTAGAAAAATATAAGCTATTTTATATACACCTCGCGAAACATCAAGTTATTTTTGGCGCCGCTGCCGGGGAACAATCTAGCTTAATAGCCGGAAGCGTAACGCTAAATTTAAAAAAAAAAAATTCTTTTTAGTTTACTTTTATAAAAAAAATACGCTTTTGTAAAAATACGTTTTAAATATTCAAAAATATTAAAAGAAAAACAAAAATATAAATATTTTTAAGAGTTTGGTAAATATTTAAGTTTTATAAAGTTTCTTTATTTCTATTTTTTTAGTTTGTAAAAATATAAGTTTTATTTAATTTATAAATATATTTTATAAATATATTTTACAGCAAAAACAGAAAAAAAAATATATTAAAACTCGAGTCCGGTACTGTAGCAGCCCACTCTGTGGCCCGAAACCCTAGCCCATGCGATCGCATGGCCGGATAGCTTAGGACTCATGCGATCGCATGAGCCCGTCTGACACGCCACAGTTGACTGCAGCCTGCATTAATTACGGATTATAATAATTATTATTATATTTAAACCCTAATTAGGGTTATATATTATATAATTTAATTTAGTGTTATTTATTTAATTTGTATTTTTAGTTTAATTAGTTTATTTAAATTGTAAAATTAATAGTTTTATAAAATAAATAATTTAAAAATAATATTTTTATAAAAATTGTAATTTTTACAACTTTTTATATATTTTTATATTTTGTCCCTTTTTAATAGTTTTAGCGTAATTTTTGTATTTTTCGCTCGTATTTATTCATAGTTTTTGCCATAGTTATTTTTATTTCTAGATTTTTAGGCCTTGCCGTAAAATCCCTTAAGTGCTTTTTCTTTAGACTAAGATTTAGGTGCTTTAGAATTTTGCGACGCCTTTTTAAGTTTTAGTTTCTTTTTAAGTTATTGCCATTTGGGATAGAGTTTTACTTGTAAGCTTTAATATTTTTAGACGCCTTTTACCTATGTATCAATTATCATTCCAATTAGTAATCTCAATTTGCGATTATAATTTTAAGTTAGTGATAGTAATAAGGTTGGGTTAGTCGAGTGTTTTTAAGTTCTATAAGTCATTTCTTTTTATTTCTTATTTTCCGACGCCTTTTATTTTTCAACCCTTTTCTTTTTCTTTTTCGACGCGCTCTTTTTCTTTCTTATTTCTCGCTATTCTAGTTTTTAGGACATAGATTTTTATTCTACTTCTTATCTAAATTTCTTAAAATTACGAAAATTTATTTTAAGTGGTTAAATTGATAGACATCAAAATTTTCTGGTTCGTAGTAATAGTTGGATTTGTACGTGGACCGGGTTATTGGAGCCAAACAGTCCTCAATTATATTGAGACCAAACGAATCCTGCCCCTCTGCTGCATCTTTTGGCTATTCGAAACGTGGGCAAAATCAGAAAAGTCTATTGATTGGATAACTTATATAATTTTTCTTTCCTTTTAAA
Source organism: Rutidosis leptorrhynchoides (assembly GCF_046630445.1). Lineage (NCBI taxonomy): Eukaryota > Viridiplantae > Streptophyta > Magnoliopsida > Asterales > Asteraceae > Rutidosis > Rutidosis leptorrhynchoides. The sequence continues at coordinate 86,368,500 of NC_092336.1, read as the reverse complement.
AACTAATAGGATATTCAGTGAATGCACCGAGCAAGACGTTCACCACCTTTTGTACGTTCACCACCTGTAACTAGATCAAGACATTTAGCAAATATTACCGCCGTTGATTTTTCTTTAGAATCTTCATCCAGTCGACCAAGTACTCCAGTTCAAATTTCCGATAATCCATTTTTTGAACCCGACCTCACAATTGAGAATCCAGAGAATATTCAGGGACGATTCATAGATCCTGAACCATTAAATTTTCCTCCGGAACCACCAATCATTCAAACAGAGATTGTTGAGGAATGAACCATAAAATCAGAATCCTCTAGTGATTCCGATTCAACAAATTCAATTATGGAGAATCTGGAACCTTTAAGTATGGAAGACCGAATGAGAGCTAAACGCACGGGCCAAGGTCACGCAATTACTCATCCAGACATTAATGCGCCAGATTATGAAATCAAAGGACAAATTCTACACATGGTGACTAATCAATACCAATTTAGTGGTGCACCGAAGGAAGATCCAAATGAACATCTACATACCTTTAATATGATCTGCACACTATTTAAAATCCGAGAAGTAGAGGATGAACAGATATATCTCATGTTATTTCCCTGGACTTTAAAGGGAGAAGCCAAAGATTGGTTGGAATCGTTACCTGAAGGGGCGATCGATACATGGGACGTTTTAGTTGAAAAATTTCTTAAACAATTTTTTCCTGCATCTAAAGCCGTAAGACTTCAAGCAGAAATTGTTACGTTCACACAGAAACCGAATGAAACTCTATATGAGGCGTGGACAAGATTTGGAAAGTTATTAAGAGGATGTCCGCAACATGGTTTAGACACCTGTCAAATAGTACAAATATTCTACCAAGGATACGACATCACTACAAGGAAAGACATAGATATAGCAGCTGGTGGTTCCATTATGAAGAAAACCGAAACTGATGCTTATAAAATTATTGATAACACTGCTTCCCACTCACATGAGTGGCACCAAGAAAAAGATATCGTTAGATCATCTAAAGCAGCTAGAGTCGATTCTAGCCATGACTTAGATTCCATTTCCGCAAAGATAGATGCTGTCGAGAGACGAATGGAAAAGATGACTAAGGATATTCATTCAATACGAATTAGTTGTGAGCAGTGTGGAGGACCACATTTGACAAAAGATTGTCTCAGTATTGAACTAACAATGGAACAAAGAGATAATGTTTCATATCTAAACCAAAGGCCTGGAAATAATTATCAAAATAATTATCAACCGCCAAGACCAATCTACAATCAAAACCAGAATTATAATAGAAATATTCCATACAACAACCAACAAGGTCCTAGCAATCAACAAGTATCTAATAATACTTACAATCAGCAAAGACCTAATTTTCAAAACAAACCACCACAACAAACCGATGATAAAAAGCCGAATTTAGAAGATATGATGACAAAGCTAGTTGAAACTCAAACGCAGTTTTTCACATCTCAAAAACAAACCAATGAACAAAATGCTCAAGCATTTAGAAATCAACAAGCTTCTATTCAAAACTTGGAACAAGAAGTAAGTAACCTAGCAAGGTTAATAGGTGAAAGAAAACCGGGAAGCCTACCTAGTGATACAAATGCTAACCCCCGAAATGAAACAGCTAAAGCCATTACCACAAGAAGTGGTACAACACTTAAACCATCTGAAATACCTGTAACTTCTGATGAAGCTATTCCTACTCCACAAGAACCACAACCTAAACAAGATAAGGAGAAAGAACCGGTAGTTGAAAAGGTTAATGAAGATAACACAGTTAAGGCTAAACCTTATGTTAAACCATACCAACCACCACTTCCTTACCCGAGTAAAATGAAGAAAGAGAAACTTGAAGCCGAGCAATCCAAATTCTTGGATATGTTTAAACAGATAAATGTAAATCTTCCTTTCATTGATGTGATTTCAGGAATGCCTAGATATGCTAAATTCTTGAAAGATCTAATCTCAAATAGAAAGAAAATGGAAGAACTCTCGGCTGTTACCATGAATGCTAATTGTTCAGCAGTGCTGTTGAATAAGATACCAGAAAAATTATCTGATCCAGGAAGTTTCACAATTCCATGTTTTCTGGGTAGTCTTAGTTCAATAGAAGCATTGGCAGACTTAGGTGCTAGTATAAATTTAATGCCGTTTTAACTATACACTAAACTAGACCTTGGAGAATTGAAACCAACCAGAATAAGCATACAACTAGCCGATAGATCAATAAAATATCCTAGAGGGATAATGGAGAACATGCTAGTTAAAGTTGGTACTTTAGTATTTCCAGTAGATTTTGTTGTTCTGGACATGAAAGAAGATTCTCAAGTTCCTCTCATATTAGGAAGACCATTCTTAAACACGGCTAAAGCAATGATAGACGTGTTCGGTAAGAAATTGACCCTAAGTATAGAGGATGAGAGTGTTACCTTTTCAGTTGATAGAGCAATGCAACAACCGCAATCTATAGATGATACATGTTATTATATTCAAACTATAGACTCACATGCAGAATTGTTAGAAGAATTTCCAGAATTACAAGGAACATGAGAATGTTCTTTAGGAGAAGGTAATGAACCAATTGATGAAGCTGAAATATTAGCTACACTTATAGCTAATGGATATGAACCAACAACAGAAGAAATTCAAATGCTAAAAGAAGAAGACAGATATCGATATAAATCATCGATAGAAGAACCTCCGAAATTAGAGTTAAAGTCACTTTCAAACCATTTGGAATACGCTTATTTACATGGTGAATCTGAATTACCTGTAATAATATCGTCTTCTCTTACTGAAAATGAGAAATCACAACTCATTTCTGTGTTGAAAGCTCATAAACCAGCCATTGCATGGAAGATTCATGATATTAAAGGAATAAGTCCTTCGTATTGCACACATAAAATCCTTATGGAAGAAGGTCATAAAATGTATGTGCAACGCCAACGAAGACTAAATCCTAATATGCAAGATGTAGTTAAGAAAGAGATTATTAAACTGCTAGATGCATGTTTAATATATCCAATTTCTGATAGTCCATGGGTAAGCCCAGTTCAATGCGTGCCTAAGAAGGGTGGCATGACTGTCATTACAAATGAAAAAAATGAGCTTATTCCTACTAGGACTGTAACAGGATGGCGTGTATGTATTGATTATAGAAAATTAAATGACGCCACCAGAAAAGATCACTTTCCCTTACCTTTCATTGATCAAATGTTGGAAAGATTAGCCGGAAATAGTTACTATTGTTTTCTAGATGGATTTTCCGGATATTTTCAAATTCCAATAGCACCCGAAGATCAAGAGAAAACCACATTCACGTGCCCTTATGGTAATTTTGCTTACAAACGCATGCCATTTGGACTTTGCAACGCCCCTGCAACCTTTCAAAGGTGTATGATGGTGATTTTTCACGACATGATAGAAGAATGCATGGAAGTTTTCATGGATAACTTTTCAGTCTTCGGTGATACATTTGAAACATGTCTAGCTAATCTTGAATGAATGCTGATTAGATGCGAACAATCAAATCTAGTACTTAATTGGGAGAAATGCCATTTCATGGTTAAAGAAGGCATCGTTCTTGGACACAAAATTTCAAAAGAAGGAATTGAAGTGGATAGAGCTAAAGTAGATGTAATTGCTAAACTTCCACATCCCACCAATGTTAGAGGAGTTAGGAGTTTTCTAGGGCATGCCGGTTTTTACCGACGTTTCATAAAAGATTTTTCTAAAATTGCCACTCCTATGAATAAACTCCTAGAAAAGGATACTCCATTCATCTTTTCAGATGAATGTATCAAATCTTTTAATATTCTTAAAGAGAAACTAACTATTGCGCCGATCATGATAACACCAAATTGGAATCTACCATTTGAACTAATGTGCGATGCAAGTGATTTTGCAATGGGAGCCGTTTTAGGACAAAGGATTGAAAAACGATTTCAACCTATATATTATGCTAGTAAGACGTTACAAGGAGCACAAACAAATTATACAACTACTGAAAAAGAACTCCTTGCTATTGTCTTTGCTTTTGACAAATTTCGATCATATCTCGTTCTAGCAAAAACGGTGGTCTATACCGACCATTCTGCTCTTAGATACCTATTTTCGAAACAAGATGCTAAACCAAGATTAATCCGTTGGATCTTACTCTTACAAGAGTTCGATATTGAAATCTGAGATAAAAGAGGAGCAGAAAATCTCGCCGCTGATCATCTTTCTCGTCTTGAAAATCCCGAATTAGAAGTTCTAAATGAATCGGCCATACAAGACAACTTTCCTGATGAATATCTATTGAAGATAGATTATAAAGAAATTCCATGGTTTGCAGACTATGCAAACTACTTAGTTTGTGGATTCCTTGAAAAAGGATTATCGTACCAAAAATGAAAGAAATTCTTCAGTGATATAAAACACTATTTCTTGGAAGATCCACATTTGTTTAAAAATTGTCCAGATGGAATAATATGCCGATGTGTATTCGGAGATGAAGCCAGTAAAATATTAAACCATTGTCACACAGGACCAACAGGAGGGCATTATGGGCCTCAACTAACAGCAAGAAAAGTTTATGATGCGGGATTCTATTGGCCTACAATTTACAAAGACGCACACCTTCTTTGCAAATCCTGTGATGCTTGTCAAAGGGCCGAAAAAATAAGTCAACGTGATGAAATGCCACAAAATTTCATTCAAGTATGTGAAGTATTTGACATTTGGGGTATTGACTTTATGGGTCCATTTCCAAAATCTCATAATAATCTCTATATTCTCGTAGCCATTGATTATGTATCTAAATGGGCGGAAGCACAAGCTCTCCCAACTAACGATGCACGAGTTGTAGTCAACTTTTTAAAATGTCTTTTTGCAAGGTTTGGAATACCGAAAGCTTTAATAAGTGATCGGGGTACTCATTTCTGTAATAATCAACTTGAGAAAGTTCTTAAAAGATATGGAGTAACTCATAAAATCTCCACCGCATATCATCCACAAACAAGTGGACAAGTTGAAAATACCAACCGAGCTTTAAAACGTATTCTAGAGAAAACCGTAGGATCAAATCCGAAGGAATGGTCCATTAAATTGGAGGATGCACTCTGGGCTTTTAGAACAGCCTACAAAACTCCAATTGGAACCACACCTTTTAGACTTGTTTACGGAAAAGCATGTCATCTTCCAGTAGAAATTGAACACAAAGCATTTTGGGCTTTGAAGACATGTAATCTTGATATACATGAAGCTGGACGTCTACGATTAAGTCAACTAAACGAATTAGAAGAATTAAGACATGAAGCATACGAAAATTCGTTAATCTATAAAGAAAGAACGAAGAAATGGCATGATAAAAGAATCAGAAGTTTAAAAGAATTTAAAGAAGGAGACAGAGTTCTTCTTTTCAATTCACGATTCAAGCTATTTCCTAGAAAATTGAAATCAAGATGGTTTGGACCATTCATAGTCAAATGAGTTTTCCCATACAGAACGATAGAATTAATAAATTCAAATGGGATTGAATTTAAAGTTAATGGTCACAGAGTTAAACACTACATAGATAGTCCGATGGAATTTGACAATGAAGTTAATCACAATTTCGATACCACAGCTAACTAAGTGTGGGGAGAATCAAGTCTTTAAAGGATAATATGTATTTTTGTTAGAGTTAGATTGTCTGTTTTCGTGTAGTTCTCGAAAATGGAACCCGAATGGTCTTTCCCTAGCAGACCCTAAAGAACTAGTCTTCTCCCCCCATTCTGAATTTTTATTTTTTTAGGAAATGAAGACTGTCTGTGAACTAAACCATGGTCTAATGCTACACGCTTTGATCACTAAACGTAATAATGACACACTACCGAGTGAAATAGTATCAGTAATCAGAGAAAGATTGGACGGAGTAAGAAAAGAATCCAGATGCGAAGATAATAAGTTACAATTTGGTAAAGGAAAATCAAAATCCGCAGCAAAAAGAAGAGCACGACACCTAGAAAAATGTCACAAATGCGAAAAATGGTCACATGGAAGTAAATGTTCAAATAATCAAACCTATTCAAATACCGAATTTGTTACTTTATGCAGAGACGGACCGTTCATATGTTTAGAAGAAAAAACACTGAATGCTCGAGGTTACGCCTATGTAGCCATGGAAAATCAATTAAACCGACTATCTTATGAATGGGATAGATCATATAACTAAGAATACTATCTCACAGGTAAGTCTGTACAGTTTTTATTTTTATTTTTATTTTTAACCTTTTGATAATAAACGCTAATTTGTTCGCTATAAAGTATTAAATTGGTATTGAATAAAATTAGGTTTGGCGACCGAAATTATTGATATCATTCAAAAATTTATTACATCACTGCGAAATTTAACGTTTATTCTTAAGGTATAAATATCTTTAATCAATCAACACAAAATATTTCAAAAATTCGTCATGAGTTAAATTAGGTCATGGAACCGAAATTACTTTACCGAACAGAGGGGCGTATATTTTTGATAATATTTGATTGATTAAAGTGGGATAAAAAGCCAAAAAGATTTTTAATTTTATTTTTACCATGTTTTTAAAATTAATATATAAATCTTAAATTAATATTGTAAACTTTGTAAAAACAATATATTTAAAATTGTAAATATTTGAAAAATATAATATAAGTTTGGTGTGATTTTATAATATGAATTTTTAAATCAATTTTTAAAATAAGAATTTTTAATTTTATGCATTTCAAATTTTAAGTTTGGTGTGAATTTTAAAAACAAAAATTTACTTTATCTCATTAAGTTAAAAATATGATTTTTAAAATTCGTCGTAAGTTGAAGACTAGGTCATTGAACTGAAATTGCTTTACCCGAGGGAGGGACGAGAACTTTTATTATCATTATTTTTAATCTTATTGAATTAAAGTATGCCAAAAATATTAAAAAAACCCAAAAATCTTTACTTTTAAAAACCGCGCTTTGATTTGACAAATTTTAAAATTTTGTCAAAGGACGGACTAGGACATCGATCCGAAACGACCTCGTCCTAAATAACAAGGGAAACAAAATTTTAAAATTAATTACTTAATTGTTTTAATTAGTATAAGATATAATATAAAAAAAAAAGGTTGAAGTGCTGTAGCCGGCACCCCATGCGATCGCATGGGGTTTGCACTTGGAACCCATGCGATCGCATGGGGACCAAATGCAGGCCAGAAACAAATAGACAGCGAGTTCTGTTCTTCATCCACAAAACACACACACAAACACGAACCAACCCCAAAATCCTCTCTAAAATTCGCCATTTTTCACCGTAATTCGTCATTTTTCTTGCTTTAATCATGCCTAGATTCTCATTCTTCAGCAAAATGGTAAAAAATTACACCCCTAAACTCTATAAATTCCTAGTTTTTTTTTTTTATAATTACCAATTTTTTACCTAATGCAATTTTGTTTATTTCTAGTGTAATTAGTGTTAAATTGTTAGTATTTTATGCATGTATAACCTAGATTGATGCTATTTAACATGATTTGAAGCCAAAAACTTCAAAAAATTTAGAAATCTAGGGTTTGTGTTCTTGAGCAATTTGGGGCTTTTTGATATAAACAGGTTATGGCCGATTTTTGTCATGAATTATTGCTAAATTGAGTAGTGTAACATGTTTAAATAGTTAAATGATCCAAACATTGATCCTAAACATGATTTTTAGAGATTAAAGTGGACTTTTTAAGTCCAAAATTCATGAACTTGATTAATTTGATGTAATTGCCATTTGAGACTTGTTTAATTATTAGTAATGACTATTTTGACATGTTATTTGAGTTAAATGCTTATGAACTTTGTATACATTTTCATATGTGCTTATTTGAAAAGTGTAGATTTGTGAAAAATTGTGAAAATATGTATAAGTTTAATTTTTATTTAACAAGTTATAGTGATTGTTTTAAGTTGTTATTTTGCTAACACTAATGCATATTTGGATGCACAAATTTTGTGTTTAATGTGTTTTGCAGAAAGCCGATACTGGAGGTTCAGGAGCATCATCATCTAGATGACCAGCAGAACCAGAACCAGAAATGCAACACGAACAACAACCACAACAAGAACCACAACAACAGCCTGATCAGCACATACCTTATTATGATCCGGTACAGTTTGTTGATGAATTCATAGTATTCCCAATGAGGCCGCCAGTAGAATTCCCAACGATTCCTGAGCACACTCTACATCCTAATCTGAGATTTGATAGAAGATGGAGAGATTACGAGACATATCAAAGGAACAAATTCAAATTGGTAACAAAAAATGTAGAGGTGCCAAGGGTAATCGATTGGGCCCCTTTGGAAATGGTCCATCTAGCTGACCGTGTTAGACAGCTTTTAGTTCAAAGGTATGGCAGTTCTTCTTTTACAGATTGGGAACGTCTTTTTACCATTCGTAGACCTGTATATAAGGAATGGTGTGTTGAGTTGATAAGTACTGTATCACTTGATACAAATATAGTTAGAATATATGATAGAAGATTTCTTAGGTTTATCCTTGGCGGTAGGATGTACAGAATGTCCATGCTGGACATGGCCAGGGCCTTATAGATATATACTCCCGGTGAGTTGCTATTACCCGATTTTACAAATTTGATTCATTATGGTGAAAGGGTAGATAGTAACTTTGACGCTGACGCCATTTGGAGGCGTATGTCACATTTTGATGTTTTTACACGAGCAGGAGGACACTCCTATACACATATTGACAGAGCCGAGCTTCGTATTATTCATAGATTTTTGGCTAACTCGATTACACAGAGAGGTCATAATAAAGAAAAAATTACCTTACATGATTTATTCTACCTAAAGTGTATTCGGGATCCTAGAAGCTTTGTCAATATCCCTTACTGTATTGCTTTTTATTTATCTAAAATGGTAGAGGGAATGCAGGATGGGAGTATAATAGGAGGAGGTATTTTTGTTACTCTCATTGGAGAGTATTTAGGTGCTGATAGGAACCAAGGGGGTCCATTACAGCTTTGTAGAGAACAGGTTGAGCCCTTAGGATTGAAAGTTTATGTGGGTGCTAAGGTATTGAAAAGTAGACGTAACCAGACAGTACCCTATGAGGGATCTCATCCTCAGGTAGAGAGAGGCTCAGACGAGGAAATGGAGGAGGCGGAAGACATTAGGGATGTCTTTCGAGATGCTATTCTTGACGTCCACGTTCGTATAGATGAGGAAGCAATGACGAACGCGACCAGACATAGTATGTATGAGCAGTGGAACTCCGAGCGAGTATACGAGGATTATAGGGATCGCCAACACGATAGCTGGTTAGTTCATCAGCACCAAATCATGAGCCAGCTATCATATCAGGTACCAAATAACTATGTACCTACTCGACCTGCTCATTTTCCGCCACATAGCCCCGATATCCGACCACCCTTTAACCGGTATGACTATAACCAAGCCTATCAGAACACCTATAACCAACAATGGAACTCACCTGATGAGATGAACTGGAACCCATATCCAGACTGATTTAGTTCCATTTGGTTATTTATATGATTTTTATGTTTTTATCTTTTTACTTATTCATGTTTAAACTTATGTTATTGGATATACTTATGTAATCTTTATCATTTTTATTATTATTGTGTACTAATATTTCACATTTAGGATTTGAAAGTGGGATATTAAGTCCCATTTCAAATTGCCATGCATGTTTATATTTGTATGTATGTATATTGTAAATTGTACAAAACAGGGTAAAACAGCGCATTTTCAAAGACTGGCATTAAGTTCAGCAAAAGCTACTAATTTTGACGACAAGATGACAAATAAATGTGATGTAACAACAGACGAAATGAACAAATGATATTCACCATTTATCATTCAGCAACCAAACGCCAATATGTTTGGTAACTTTGGTAAAATTTAATCATTCTTACGCTAATCACCCTCAATAATTTAAATTATTACTGATTTCTTGCAAATGAGGGCATTGCAAGATCTTAAGTGTGGGAAGGGGTTAAATTCTTTCGGATTTTTAAAATTTTTATCTTAAACACTTGGTTACCATTAAAAATACTAGTAACGTAGTAGTTGTATTAGAATCTAGTGCTCTCTGATGATAAAGAACAACCCTAGTCTTATATACTGACTACCCAATTCTAGTAAAATTTTTCAAAATTTTCAATTAAATGAACTCAAAATCATGTTTATACATATTTATGAACGATAAAACTAGGTGTTAACACCGAAATTATTGTTACCTCAGAAAGGACATAAATTGAGAAACAAACCAAAATGTTAAAATTCATTTAAAATGGAATAGAGGACAATAAAAAGGAAAATAAAAGCCAAGTGTGGGAAAAATTACCAAGTTATCTTAAACATATGTCACATATTTCTGTAACAAATAACTGAAAATACTTTTGCTTTGGACTAAACTAAACTATTTTACCCGATGAAAGAAAAGAAGAGATAGATCTACACGATGAATCAATTCCATCATTAAAAGGAAGTAAAGTCTTCTGAAAAAGAAACGCGCTTCTTGATTTAGGTCATGAAGTTGTCGTCCAGACCAGCTGTAGGTTGACGAAAAATCTAGAAAAGTCATCTCTAAAATCAGCAGGAAATCCACAGACCTCAGCATCAAACAGGGTCGCCAAGTGGTCAGATTTATCCTAACCATGAGAAGGATTTATCTCGTAAAATGGGGGGCACCGTGCAAATTAGCTGGATAAGACTAATGAATCAGATCCCCAGAAAGGATAATCTCCTTAAAGATTAAAATCAGCTTTTAAGCCTGATATTACTCAATCCTAGAGATTGACCTTAAAGATTGAGAATTCAAACTCATGGAATTCGATGATATCTAAACTCGAGCTTGAACGAGAAAATATTTTGATCAAATTACAAACCGATTTGTTTTCTGAAAACCCATTCTCAATGCGTTCATTACCATTGAACGTAAAATCCTAGGAATTCACCTGGAATTCATTAGGTCACCTGAACCAAATCGGGTGTCAACCGTAAGAACGGTGGTTGCATAGCATGGTTAAAGACAGGACCTTGTGCCAGACCGGAAAATTATAAGGTGAGCTTTACTATTTCTCCTACAAAGGATAGTAATTGCGTTCGACACGTTGTAGACCATGAACATATGCATGTCATTAGACATCGCCCTAACAGTTGCTTGTTCAACGCTTTCCTTTACAATCGGACGGTAGTTTACCGAAAGGTAATATACGGGACAAGTAAACTGGGCGTGTTGCTTTCCTAATACAAGGTTAGCAAGTGGGTGACACAAAACCATAAGTTTTGAGCTAAAATTTTCAAATATGAAACCCACCAAACCCACAAAAATAATTTGCAAACACCGGTGAAGGGTTATTCCGGAAAACTTATCTAGGGTAAAAACTAGATTTAATTTTCAAAAGATCAAATGTTTTCATAAAGATCCAATTTCCTTAATGGATCTAAATTTTATAGTCATGTGGGACTGTAAACCACATCGTTACTACCATTGTTTATACCGCCGTATTGAAATCACTGATGTACAAAGTGTGAAGAATAAAGAAGTGATTCTTATATTTCAAGACTATATTGCTTGAGGACAAGCAACGCTCAAGTGTGGGAATATTTGATAATGCTAAAAATGAACATATATTTCATAGCATTATTCCTCAAGAAAGACAAGCTTTTAGTTGCAACTGTTCTATTTACAAGTGATATTCGTTTAAATAATAAAAGGTGAAGACAAAAGACAGATTCGACGAATTGAAGACGCAAACGACCAAAAAGCTCAAATGTATAAAATACAATCAATGAGGTTCCAATTATTGATAAGAAACGTCTCAAAATTACAAGAGTACAAGATTCAAAACGCAAAGTACAAGATATCAAATTGTACGCAAGGACGTTGGAAAATCCGGAACCGGGACCAGAGTCAACTCTCAACGCTCAACGCAACGGACTAAAAATTACAAGTTAACTATGCACATAAATAAAATATAATATTTAAATAATTCTTATAATTATTTATATATTATATTATTATTTATAAACGTCGGCAAGAAAGAAAACAAAGATATGTGACTTCTCCCAGCTGGCCATGCGATCGCATGGCCTGGAGGCACAAAAGCCATGCGATCGCATGGCTCTGAAATCCAGCCCAGGTCCTATAAATTCAACGCGTTTTGGCCAAAATAATCACATCTTTTTCTTCTTCACTCAACGTAATATTTATATTTATAATTTATATTTTAATTTTAATTTTAATTTTAATCCTAATAATAAGGGTATGTTAGCGAATGTTGTAAGGGTGTAAGTCGAAATTCTGTCCGTGTAACGCTACGCTATTTTTAATCATTGTAAGTTATGTTCAACCTTTTTACATTAATGTCTCGTAGCTAAGTTATTATTATGCTTATTTAATCCGAAGTAATCATGATGTTGGGCTAATTACTAAAATTGGGTAATTGGGCTTTGTACCATAATTGGGGTTTGGACAAAAGAACGACACTTGTGGAAATTAGACTATGGGCTATTAATGGGCGTTATATTTGTTTAACTAAATGATAGTTTGTTAATGTTAATATAAAGATTTACAATTGGGCGTCCCTATAAATTACCATATACACTCGATCGGACACGATGGGCGGGGTATTTATATGTACGAATAATCGTTCATTTAACCGGACACGGGAATGGATTAATAGCCACTAGAATTATTAAAACAGAGGTGAAATTATGTACAAGGGCACTTGGCATAATTGATAACAAAGTATTAAAACCTTGGGTTACACTCAGTCGACATCCTGGTGTAATTATTAAACAAAGTATTAAAATCTTGTTACAGTTTAAATCCCCAATTAGTTGGAATATTTGACTTCGGGTATAAGGATAATTTGACGAGGACACTCGCACTTTATATTTATGACTGATGGACTGTTATGGACAAAAACTAGACGGACATATTAAATAATCCAGGACAAAGGACAATTAACCCATGGGCATAAAACTAAAATCAACACGTCAAACATCATGATTACGGAAGTTTAAATAAGCATAATTATTTTATTTCATATTTTATTTCATTTATTTTATATTTAATTGCACTTCTAATTATCGCATTTTATTTATTGTTATTGTATTTAATTGCACTTTAATTTTCGTACTTTTTAATTATCGCAAGTTTATTTTATCGCACTTTTATTATTCGAAATTTCATTATCGTTATTTACTTTACGCTTTAAATTAAGTTTTTTATTTAATATTTTACATTTGGTTTTAACTGCGACTAAAGTTTTAAAATCAACAAACCGGTCATTAAACGGTAAAAACCCTCCTTTATAATAATAATATTACTTATATATATATTTGTATTTTTATAAAAGTAAACTAATATAGCGTTAAGCTTTGTTTAAAGATTTTCCCTGTGGAACGAACCGGACTTACTAAAAACTACACTACTGTACGATTAGGTACACTGCCTATAAGTGTTGTAGCAAGGTTTAAGTATATCCATTCTATAAATAAATAAATATCTTGTGTAAAATTGTATCGTATTTAATAGCATTTCCTAGAAAAATATAAGCTATTTTATATACACCTCGCGAAACATCAGTTATGTAACTACGGGGGATAAACGCGTGGGTGGTTTAATCCCCTAGGTGATCCCAAACTGATGTCCCAAAAAAATTGGATATCTTGAGGTACTGGTCAGGAACAGGAAAAGGAGTAGAAACAGTCACGGTATAAATGTATAATCACTCTGATAGACTATGTAAATCGGAGTGATAAATTACACTCTTTTTGAGTAGTTTGAACATGGAAAAACTTATTTCGTTTTTATATTTTAAGTTTCTTAAAGCATTCCGGGTTTAATGTATTGCATGCATTATGCATGCATACATTGAATATATATCACTAGTTCTTATCATCTTTTAGTAAATGTAAATATAAATATAAAGTGCACATCATTTTCAACTAAAAGAGCTTTTCAGACGCAGAAGCATTTTTGAATAAAATTTACTCTAGTGGTCAAGTAAAAAACTATTTCTGCAACGAGTTGATAAATCCCAATGTATAAGTTTTTTCTTACTGTTATAATTTAAAAGTTTATAACTACCTTTAGTGATCTGACTCTTGGTTATGGACTACTGATATTAAAGAGAAAGGAGAAAGAAATAAATCTTATTGAAGTGAATGGTGCAAAAACTCATTACATTCGATCCTATATTTATACTATAAATTTTACTGTGCAGTTAGGTGAAATAATAATACACCCGTGATCATGAACATAGTTTGTCATCCACTTTATGTCTTTATCATAACACTCCCCCTTGGATGACAAATTATTAAAGAGCAACTTAGTACTGCCTCGTTAAAAACCTTGCTAAAAAAAACCCAGTGGGATAAAAACTTTAGCCAAAGGAAAAAGAGTGCAGCATAGAGTTGACTCCCCCTCAAGTAGAGAAGAATCTAGGAGGTATGTGTTTCGTTCGGTCACTTTTGATATACCCTTCTTTCATCTGTGCTATGCAAGCTGCATTATCTTCATAGATAGTTGTTGGGCTTTTATCGCGTTCTAGCCACAAGAATCAGTAATGAGTTGTGTCATTGATCTCAACCAAAAACATTCCCGAGTAGCTTCATGTAATGCAATCACTTCGGCATGATTTGATGATGTTGCAACAAGTGTTTGTTTTTGAGAACGCCATGATATTGCGGTACCTCCATTTAGGAATACATATCCATTTTGAGATTTAGCTTTATGTGGATCAGATAAATAACCTGCATCTGCATAACCAACTAAATTTTGTTTTGAATTGTTAGAATAAAATAATCCTAAATTAGTAGTTCCTCGAAGGTATTGAAATATGTGTTTGATCCCATTCCAGTGTCTTTTGGTAGGAGCTGAGCTGAACCTTGCCAACAAATTAACTGCAAACGAAATGTCAGGTCTTGTACAATTTGTAAGATACATAAGAGCTCCAATTGCACTAAGATATGGTACTTCTGGTCCCAGGATATCTTCATGGTCTTCACAGGGACGAAATGGATCAGTGTCAACATTAAGTGATCTAACAACCATAGGAGTACTTAATGGTTTTGCCTTGTCCATATTAAAACGTTTTAAAATCTTTTCAGTATATGTTGTTTGATGTACAAGTAAACCATTAGGCATATGTTCAATTTGTAAACCAAGGCAATACTTGGTTTTTCCGAGATCTTTCATTTCAAATTCTTTCTTTAGAAGTTGAATGGCTTCATGGATCTCTTTATTTGTACCTATGATATTAAGATCATCAACATAAACAGCTATGATCACATATCCAGATGTTGTTTTCTTAATGAAAACACATGGTCAAATAAGATTATTAGTATACCCTTTGCTTATCAAGTAATCACTTAATCGTTTATACCACATGCGACCCGATTGTTTCAACTCATATAAAGACCTTTGTAACTTGATTGAGTACATTTCTTTGGGTTTTGCATTGGTTGCTTCTGATACCTTAAATCCTTCAGGTATCTTCATATATATATCACTATCAAGTGATCCATAAAGATAAGCAGTCACAACATCCATAAGATGCATTTCTAAATTTTTAGAAACTGCCAGGCTGATTAAGTATCTAAAAGTAATTGTATCCATAACAGGAGAATAAGTTTCCTCATAATCAATTCCTGGTCTTTGAGAAAAACCTTGAGCTACAAGTCTAGCTTTATACCTTGTAACTTCATTTTTCTCATTTCTTTTTCGCACAAAAACCCATCTATATCCCACAGGTTTCACATCTTTAGGTGTGAGAATGATAGATCCGAAAACTTTTCTTTTATTGAGCGATTCAAATTCGGCTCGTATTGCTCCTTTCCAATGATCCCAATCATGTCTATTTTGACATTCCATGACAGATTTTGGTTCTGGATCATCATCATTATTCATGATGTCATATGCAACATTATATGAAAATATCTCATCAAGATTTTTCATTTCATTTCGGTTCCATAATATTTTTGAATGTGCATAATTGATTGAAAATTCCGTATTGACATCATCAATCTCCTCTGCAGAAGGAGTATTGATTTGTAGTTCTTCTTGAACACTTTCTTTTACCTTATTATCAGCTGATTTTCTTTTTCGAGGATTTTTATCTTTGGAACCAATTGGTCTCCCACGTTTCTGGCGTGGCAAAGACTCAAGAATGACATTATTGCCAGTTTTTGGAATTTCAATTCGAGCTGGAGCATTTGCTGCTGGTATATATGATTTAGTCACTCTTTTTGTATCTGTAAATGCATCGGGCAATTTATTCGCAAGTTCTTGCATATGCATTATTTTTTGAACTTCGGTCTCGCATTCTTTTGTGCGAGGATCAAGATACATTAATTGAGGTTCACACCATGAAACATCATTTTCTTTATTTTTTTATTTCTCCCCCTAATCTAGGGAATAATGTTTCATTAAAGTGACAATCAGCAAAACGTGCAGTAAAAACATCACCCGTCATGGGTTCAATATATCTTATTATTGAAGATGTTTCATATCCAACATATATTCTCATCCTTCTTTGAGGACCCATTTTAGTACGTTGTGGTGGTGCGATAGGGACATAAACCGCACAACCAAATATTCTAAGGTGGGAAATATTTGGCTGATGGCCAAAAGCAAGTTGCAAGGGAGAATATGTATAACTTGCGCTTGGTCTAATGCGAATCAATGATGCAGCATGCAAAATTGCATGGCCCCATACAGATATTGGGAGTTTTGTTCACATTATCAATGGTCTAGCTATTGCTGCAATCGTTTAATTAATGATTCAGCTAAACCATTTTGTGTATGCACATGGGCAACGGGATGTTCAACAATAATCCCAATAGACATGCAAAAATTATTAAATGCTTGAGACGTAAACTCACCGGCATTATCTAGTCTCACCCTTTTAATAGTATAATCAGGAAAATATGCTCTCAATTTAATAATTTGAGCAAGAAATTTTGCAAATGCCATATTTCGACTTGATAATAGACAAACATGAGACCATCTACTAGATGCGTCTATTAGAACCATAAAATATCTAAATGGTCCACATGGTGGATGAATTGGTCCACATATATCACCTTGAATTCTTTCAAGAAACATTGGTGATTCTTTTTCAACATTAAGAGGTGATGGTCTTATTATCAACTTTCCAAGTGAGCATGATGTACAAGGGATAAGTGCATCATAAGGGATCCTTTGATCCGCCAATGGATGTCCATGTGTATTTTGTATTATTCTTTTCATCATTGTTGATCCTGGGTGGCCTAATCTCTCATGCCACAAACTGATAATTACAGGATCACATGATTTTTCTTTAACTACCACATTTACTTCAGGTACATTTATATGTGTATAATGTAAACCAGAATGAAGTCTTGGTAGTTTTTCAATTACACGATTCTTATCAGTGATACTTAAATATTTTTCATTTTCTGTTGTCACTGACTGATAATCATATCCATTTTGGTATATGTCAGAGAAACTTAACAAATTTCTCTTTGACATGGGAGAAAATAAGGCATTATTTATCATAAAATTCGTACCATTTGGTAACATGAATTTTGCCTTTCCCATTACTTTTATTAAGTCCACAGGACCTGATATAGTATGTATAGTTCCTTCCATTGCTTTCAAGTCTGTGAAATATTTTTTAGATTTGAGTATGGTGTGAGTAGCACCACTGTCTGCAATACAAATATCTCCACCATTTGACTGATTTCTTACTCCAGCAGTATACATCGTGAACTTCAAAAAAAAATATGAGAAACAAATAATGAGTACATAATTCATCAATATATTACATTCAAAACATGTTACAAACAATAGCACATAATAAGGAAATATGTAGTAAACTAGATATGGTGTAGATTGAAAATCTACAACCATTTATTTAACGAGAACATATAATAGGATAACTATATATATAGATATTAGAAATTTATTCATTAAAGTAGTCACAAGTTGGCTCAGTGATTTTTGTATCAAGGTCATCCACAAGATTTGCTTCTTTTCCTTTTCCCTTTAGGGATTCTTGATACCGATTAACAGAATGTTGATTTGTTCGGCAGTTTTTAGACCAGTGGCCAATTTTACCACATCGGTAACAAGAATCTTCAACATTCTTTGAAGAGCCTTCTTCAACATTGTGATTTGTGGGATTGTATGGTGTTTGAATTTTATAATTTTGTGGATTATTATTTCTTTGTCCACGACCACGACCACCACGACCACCACCACGACCATTACCATAAGGGTGATTTCGAACATAATTATGATTTTTATTATTA
Source organism: Rutidosis leptorrhynchoides (assembly GCF_046630445.1). Classification (NCBI taxonomy): domain Eukaryota; kingdom Viridiplantae; phylum Streptophyta; class Magnoliopsida; order Asterales; family Asteraceae; genus Rutidosis; species Rutidosis leptorrhynchoides. The sequence continues at coordinate 86,350,178 of NC_092336.1, read as the reverse complement.
TTATGGTAATTTCCATGATGATGGTTTTGGCCAATATGGCTACGACCTTGTCAACGCCCTCGTCCATGTGCATTTCTTCTTTTATTATTATTATTGTTAATAACATTAGCTTCAGGAAATGCTAGCGCACCGGTAGGACGAGATTCTTGATTTTTCATCAGTAATTCTTTATTAACTTCTGCAACTAAGAGATAAGTTTGAAGTTTGGAAAAAGTTTTATAATTCTGCAATCTTAAATTTTCTTGCACAGTTATGTTTGCAGAATGCATTGTGGAGAAAGTTTTCTCCATCATATCAGCATCACTTATTTCTTGACCATAGAATTGAAGCTTTGAACGGATCTTGAACATGGCCGAGCTGTATTCACTTACCTTTTTGAAATCTTGGAACCTTAGATTTCTCCATTCTTCCCTCGCAGCTGGGAGTAATATTTCCTTTTGATTATCGAATCTACTCTTGATACTTTCCCATAAAACATTTAGATCTTTGATAGTGAGAAACATATGTTTTAAGGTGGTATCAATATGTTTGCGAATAAAAGCAATTGATTTTAATTTATCATGATCGGAACATGTGACGATCGCTCCAAATCCATATGGACGAACACGTCATTCGTTGATTTCATTGCGAGGTATTTGACCTCTATATGATACGTTTTGTAAACATTGCATTCTTTTGAAAAGGAACACCATAAATGTATATTTAAATCAAAGGTTTTCGACAACTGATGATTTCTACATATAGACAATCACCGTATATAATAGTTTACAATAGTGCTTTCGTTGACAATACAGTCAAATAAGGTACATGGTGATGAATTGGTGAATGCAACGTTTTCTTGAAAAATATGTCAGGTAAGACTCCATGCACATAGCTTGTATATCATATAAGCAAACAGCGGAAGACTTCTAGGGAACCTGAGAATAAACATGCTAACAAGTGTCAACACAAAGGTTGGTGAGTTCATAGTTTATATGTTTCGCATAATCTGTATATAAAGATGGATCACAAGATTTCAGTTGTTTCTTCCATAAATGGTTATCAAAATATTCTACAAGAATGAGCACCCTGGTAACTAAGCTTTAACGTCTATATAATAAGTACCCCTCGTTTAACATGCAACCAACATGTACAATACACTCAAATAGCATACGTCTGTTTTATAGTTCAGGATAGGATTTCTATACCTGGAACAGACGGGGATGTCAAACCCTATGGATCCATATACTACTACTCGCGCCCACCAGTTCTTATAACTGGCAGTTAACAGTTACCAAAGCTAAGGGATTTTCGGTTCAAACTCGGTGTAGAATTTAGTATGTACTTGTATCCATTATGTTTAAAATAAAGTGCATGTATTCTCAGCCCAAAAATATATATTGCAAAAGCAATTAAAAAGGGATCGTATGAAACTCACCCATATAAATATTGTAAATCAGTTAATAAAGCATTTGCATGTATTCTCAGCCCAAAAATATTGAGAGAAAAAGGGTTCTTATGAAACTCACACATATAAATATTGTATATCGGTTAATAAAACATTTGCATGTATTCTCAGCCCAAAAATGTAGAGGGTAAAAGGGATCATATGAAACTCACATTTCAATATTGTGGTTCAATATTGTAGGCAAAATATGTAGATGCAATGACAACAACGAATGCATAGTTGGTCTGAGATTCATGAACAATACACCCGAACATTATCCATAACCTCCTTAGCTATAACCCACTTGAAACTCGTTTTCAAAATCACCCGAACATAACCCCGTCGTTGTATTTTATGTATATTATTATTTTTGTATCATAAAAATAATAATACTAATAGTAATAAAATTGATAATAATAATATTAAGTATAATAATAAAATATTGATACTATGAAGTAACAAGTGTGTTTTATAAAAAAAATGATTTAGTGTAATCCATCTATCTATCCATATGCGTATATATATAGAGATATAGATGTAGATATTTTAAATTTAATAATATAATAAAACATTAATATAATATAATAAAATAATAAAATAATAATCATTTTTGTTGTTTTCCTTGTCGACATATTTAAATATAATATATATAATAATATAATAATATTGAAATAAAATATAATAATATAATAATATATTTAGAATCAAATTTGAATCGTAAATGTTTAAAAAAAGTCGTATTTATTAAATACTTCAGGGTTATATTATGTAACTTATAATTAATAATTTCTATTATGTCGCTTTCATGTGAATAGTAAATTAATTAATTTCGTTTCATTTACTATTCAATGAATAGTAAATGAATTAATTTAAATTCAACTATTTAAGCTACACGTTGTTGTACGTTATGCTTTACAAATTGTACATTTTTAATTTAACTTCGTTTCTTAAAAAAAATTACAAAAATTATATCATAAAAATAAAACGACTTAATACGTAAAATTTTTAAATAGAAAAAGCATCGTTTAATAGTAAATTTTTATCATTTCATATATAAATATTATAAAATTTAGTTTTCTAGAACTAATTATATTCAATATTCATAACCACGTTTTAAATATACGTCGCAAGTTATTCATACAATTACTATTCCAACTTATCATATATATTCAAATAGATATATAAACCAATAAGTTCAATGTACGGTATCATACAATTAATACCTTATTACGCTTTCAGGTTATAGTATATATAGGTATCTATTTACATATAATTGTTCGCGAATCATCGAGAACAGTCGAAGGGTAATTGTATAGTTCAAAATTTTGAGATTCAAATTCATAGACTTTGCTTATCGTGTCGGAAACGTTAAAGATTAAGTTTAAATTTGGTCAAAAATTTCCGGGTCATCACAGTATCCCCCCGTTAAAGAAATTTCGTCCCGAAATTTGAGTGAGGTCGTAATGGCTAACAATAACAATGTTTTCATGACGTATATGAGTCGATAAATAGAGTTTTATCACCGTTGAATAATATGGATATAACAATCCGATTACTCGAAGCGTAAGAGAGAAGTTATCGCATAATAGTGAATTTGAAGGAATAGAGATTCGTCTTAACTTTTGATGTAGTAACGATTGATTTCCGGAATTTAAGGAATAGAAAATCTTCATAATCTAAATAAGATTTGATTCTTCGGGAATTAGGGAAATTAAGTTTTCCTTTGATTGAATGCGTAATCTACCTCGATTGCTATATCTGATATTTCGCTATAAATTGACCACTTCCGTTTCATTTATTTTCACCACTCCTATAATCTTCTTCCTTATTTCATACTTTCAACAGATTGTGAAATGCTTAATCCAGTTCTGATTCTTGATATACTCCTAACTTTCATATCTGTCATTCTTCTTTTTCATCTACCACCAGAGGAAGTTACTTTCTTCTACCATTACCTTGGGGTTATAGTGTTTTTCATTCTCCCGTGTCTTTATATTGCTATACGTATTGATATACACGGTTTGTAATTTCGGGGTTGTTCCAGGGTTTTATATCCTCCGTTATATTTCGGAGCTCCATGCTTTCGTTCCCTCTTCCCGACTTTAAGTCAAGCGAATAATGGTCCAGAATTCGTAGGTATGGATTTCGGAATGAACATAATTAATGTTCAAGGAAAGAAATTGTAATGGCACGATCTTGATTTGTCAAATTACCAGAATATCTGGAAAAGGCCGAATCATCAAGAAATATGTTTTCTTGATAATTTTAGAGGTTAAATAGAATGAAAGAGTTATGTAACATGGTTCATGATGAGGGTGGGATCTGTGAACCTTCATCACGTTCCATTAGAAACTCAGCATGACTTACTGTAATATAATCACGTTGGCCTGACGTCATTATATTATACTAATTCATGCTTCAGTTCTCAACACTACTTCATAACATTCATATTTTAAACTTGAATTTTTCAGAATTTAGAAACTAACACAGTTTCTTTTATGATGTAACACAGATAGCGTGAAGGAATGAATAATTTCAGATAGTCACGAAATTATCCTCAGAAATATTGAGGATATTTATAATGAAAGATACGATGATATCTTAGAATATTCAAGATAAGATGATGATGAAGAATATTATCCGTAAGGGTTTTAGAGTAAGGAGTAAGGTATTCGTTAATGGCTTCGGCAGATACTGAATCATTTGAATTCTTTGAAGGCAGGTTCAATCTTTGTGATTTATCCTCCTTCATACTTTGCTCAATCCGTTTTCCAGTTCCAACCTCCTCTTTTCTCAGCTTTACCATCATACCATTCTTTATCATCAAACTTTTGACTGTTAAAGTCGTTTACAGTTTTTGCTGCTTCATCAGGATTTCTAGAACTAGTTCGCAGTTCAGGGTGTTTTTCAGAAACTTCACATTCAAAGTATGTAACTGTTGGCGTAGAGGTGCTGCAAGATTTCAAAATACTGATTGCTAATTTCCTTTAATTCGTATGGCAATTATTGTTAAGAGATGTGGATGAGTACATGATAGGGTTATAATGAGTATACGGATTTTTCAGAAGGTCAAGAACAAATGAAGTTGTTGGTAAATGTGGTGGAACATAAAAGGTTCCCCGGTAACAATATCATATATGTCAAGGTTACAAATCTGAAAGGTCGAAATTTACTGGTTGCAAGGGTGATAACACTAGATACCTTGAAAAGGAATTGCAAGATTATTTTCGGTAAAAACAACGCTAAAGGATCTTGCACGGTTTTGAAGTCAAAGTATAGCTTTGAAAGATGTAGAGATCTAAGAATGATGTCACCGGTTCAGAGTTATGAATTGGATTCTGATCCGTCAATATCAGAATGTGTAATTGAATTTGTATGAGATGATTGGGTATCATTGTGAGCATGATTGATAGATTTGTGAATCAAAGTTGAAGAATGTACAATCTAACATATTAATTGCGAACTTATATATTTCCCGAGTATTACCTACCCGTTAAAGATTTCACAATTAACATTTTGTACAAAATAATTTTTATTACAGTCTTTATGAAAATATATGTATGTATATTTTCTTCAGATGTAATACAGATTTAATGAGTTAATATCATATTAAGCTCATTTGATTTTTGGCTTGAATTAGAAATGAATAATCTCTAAAACATTAGAGATTGCATAATCTTCGCGGAGTATTTCACTAATGAAATCAATACTTCATTATTTATTCTTATTAATATTCCTCAATAAAGGATGTTGGTATTCGTGGAATTCTTGCTAACTTTGCAAGGTGCAATTGATGTTTTCTAGAAAGTTTCGAGTGCATCGAAGATGAAAGTGTAAAATCAACCATGTTATTGAATAATACACTTGGTTTATTATGAAACGAAATTCATTGAATTGAAACAGAGATTGTAGTTAACGAAGGTTGTACATCATATCATATTAGTAATATGAATTAACAGAGTAGTTAAGTTTCATACATAATAGCTTAGCACAGAAAGATTTATTAGGGTTTAAAATTTATATATATATATAAGATATACATATAATTTCTTCGGAGGGAATGAGTTATTATTTTATAACTCGTTGATTCAATATACGCGTTATTGATTCGTAATGATGTCCACGGTAATTCTTGACCTAGAGGAGCTTGTGATGTTAGAGGTGCTGACGATTCTAACGATATTGACAGCACTGACTGTGCTGGTGAGGCTAAGGGTATTGTTGTTATTGTGATATAACAAGTCTAACTTGTAAATCATTCACTATTCCGATCAAGGTTTCTAATCTATCTGATTTATGGTTAAGGCTTGAATAGATAATCTCTAAACTTTAGAAATTACATAATCGCCGTAGAATGTTTCTCCGATGAAGTTATGAATCAATACTTCATCGTTTATTGTTGTTGATACTCCTTGGTATCTATGGTGTGTATGATGTTGATATCCGAGGTACAGATCGTGATGTTGAGGCGTGTGATGTGGATGTTGTTGGTGGTGGTAATGGTACTGTTGGTGTTGTTGTCAGTGGTACTAGTGCTGTTGGTGCTGAGGATGGTGATGTTACTGGTGTTGGTGATACTGCTGGTGTTTGTAAATTGTGTACCGTGCTCTCTAAAGTTAACACTCGAGCTCGAAGTTCTTTAACTTCTTCTACTAACCCTGGTTGGTTATCGGTGTGAGGTCGGATATCTTTTCTGGTTCCGTTAATGGTAGCTTCAAGATGAAAAATTCTCGCAAAAAGAGTATAAACGGTGTTGCGAACAGGTTCGCCAGTAAGTGGATCGAGTACTCCGACGTTAGGCGGTAGGTTCGGCTCGTGGTATGGAGTACCTTCTTCATTTCTCCATAGGGTAAGTATTTCGCTAACCCATCTCCACTTTCTAAAGAAATCACGGTAGTTGATCGGTCGATGCGGTCCCGTCACGCTGTCTTCGGAGTTGGAGGGACTTGGTCTATTCGAGGAGGCCATCTTACGTGTTCACAGAAAGTTATGAAATGATTCTTGGTATAAATTGAGGGTTGAATACTGGATGATACCTTCTTCTTCTCGCATACGTATATATAGTAAAAGGATTCCGTAATTTACGGAGGAAATTTCGAAAAGCGCCAAATAAGATTCACTGTAGTAGATATGATAGGATATGATTTGTATATACACCGTGTATGCAATAAATGCAAAAACACGTGTCAAGACGTAAGATTGATAAACAGGTAATTTCCGACAAGAAATGATAAGCAAAACTTTTTACATGCAGACACGGTCAAAGTCCAGACTTACGAATGCATCCTAACATCTATCAGTTAGACACATTAATGCAAGACCTGATTCGCTAAGACCAACGCTCTGATACCAACTGTGACGATCGCTCCAAATCCATATGGACGAACACGTCATTCGTTGATTTCATTGCGAGGTATTTGACCTCTATATGATACGTTTTGTAAACATTGCATTCTTTTGAAAAGGAACACCATAAATGTATATTTAAATCAAAGGTTTTCGACAACTGATGATTTCTACATATAGACAATCACCGTATATAATAGTTTACAATAGTGCTTTCGTTGACAATACAGTCAAATAAGGTACATGGTGATGAATTGGTGAATGCAACGTTTTCTTGAAAAATATGTCAGGTAAGACTCCATGCACATAGCTTGTATATCATATAAGCAAACAGCGGAAGACTTCTAGGGAACCTGAGAATAAACATGTTAACAAGTGTCAACACAAAGGTTGGTGAGTTCATAGTTTATATGTTTCGCATAATCTGTATATAAAGATGGATCACAAGATTTCAGTTGTTTCTTCCATAAATGGTTATCAAAATATTCTACAAGAATGAGCACCCTGGTAACTAAGCTTTAACGTCTATATAATAAGTACCCCTCGTTTAACATGCAACCAACATGTACAATACACTCAAATAGCATACGTCTGTTTTATAGTTCAGGATAGGATTTCTATACCTGGAACAGACGGGGATGTCAAACCCTATGGATCCATATACTACTACTCGCGCCCACCAGTTCTTATAACTGGCAGTTAACAGTTACCAAAGCTAAGGGATTTTCGGTTCAAACTCGGTGTAGAATTTAGTATGTACTTGTATCCATTATGTTTAAAATAAAGTGCATGTATTCTCAGCCCAAAAATATATATTGCAAAAGCAATTAAAAAGGGATCGTATGAAACTCACCCATATAAATATTGTAAATCAGTTAATAAAGCATTTGCATGTATTCTCAGCCCAAAAATATTGAGAGAAAAAGGGTTCTTATGAAACTCACACATATAAATATTGTATATCGGTTAATAAAACATTTGCATGTATTCTCAGCCCAAAAATGTAGAGGGTAAAAGGGATCATATGAAACTCACATTTCAATATTGTGGTTCAATATTGTAGGCAAAATATGTAGATGCAATGACAACAACGAATGCATAGTTGGTCTGAGATTCATGAACAATACACCCGAACATTATCCATAACCTCCTTAGCTATAACCCACTTGAAACTCGTTTTCAAAATCACCCGAACATAACCCCGTCGTTGTATTTTATGTATATTATTATTTTTGTATCATAAAAATAATAATACTAATAGTAATAAAATTGATAATAATAATATTAAGTATAATAATAAAATATTGATACTATGAAGTAACAAGTGTGTTTTATAAAAAAAAATGATTTAGTGTAATCCATCTATCTATCCATATGCGTATATATATAGAGATATAGATGTAGATATTTTAAATTTAATAATATAATAAAACATTAATATAATATAATAAAATAATAAAATAATAATCATTTTTGTTGTTTTCCTTGTCGACATATTTAAATATAATATATATAATAATATAATAATATTGAAATAAAATATAATAATATAATAATATATTTAGAATCAAATTTGAATCGTAAATGTTTAAAAAAAGTCGTATTTATTAAATACTTCAGGGTTATATTATGTAACTTATAATTAATAATTTCTATTATGTCGCTTTTATGTGAATAGTAAATTAATTAATTTCGTTTCATTTACTATTCAATGAATAGTAAATGAATTAATTTAAATTCAACTATTTAAGCTACACGTTGTTGTACGTTATGCTTTACAAATTGTACATTTTTAATTTAACTTCGTTTCTTAAAAAAAATTACAAAAATTATATCATAAAAATAAAACGACTTAATACGTAAAATTTTTAAATAGAAAAAGCATCGTTTAATAGTAAATTTTTATCATTTCATATATAAATATTATAAAATTTAGTTTTCTAGAACTAATTATATTCAATATTCATAACCACGTTTTAAATATACGTCGCAAGTTATTCATACAATTACTATTCCAACTTATCATATATATTCAAATAGATATATAAACCAATAAGTTCAATGTACGGTATCATACAATTAATACCTTATTACGCTTTCAGGTTATAGTATATATAGGTATCTATTTACATATAATTGTTCGCGAATCATCGAGAACAGTCGAAGGGTAATTGTATAGTTCAAAATTTTGAGATTCAAATTCATAGACTTTGCTTATCGTGTCGGAAACGTTAAAGATTAAGTTTAAATTTGGTCAGAAATTTCCGGGTCATCACAGAACAAGTATTGTTTTCTTTTAAAGTTTTTAGAATACCCAATGATCCAAGATTTATTTCTACGTCCATAACCCATGATGTGTAGTTTGTTCCCGATACGTCTAAGGCATCAAACTCAAGCTTTGATAAGTTTGACATTTTCTATTTTAAGACAGATGAACAACATAAATCATAATCATAATCAATAGACAAATAACAACATGAAATTAGAATTAGTTTAGATTCATAAGTAGCAAACAAAGGAATAATGGTATGATTACAAATAATAAAATCATAAGGGAAGGATAAAATATAGGTTCATCTAGTGGTGTACAAGCAACAAGGATGATAGCTATTTTGACCAATACAGTAGGAAAAATCATCCTTGAGTTAATCATCCTTTTTTTAAAAAAAATTTTGAGAGTAGTAATTTGAGAAAATGAAGATTGATTTGTGAAAATGTGAAAATGGGGATGTTTAATTTATATTTGAAAAATATAATTGTTGTAACGTCGTCAGTTGACGTTAACAATCGTTATGTATATATGACCGTTGTAACGTCGTTAGTTGACGTTAACGAATAAAGTCACTATATCAAAACACGTATGAGTAATATAAAGGACAAGATTTTTTTTCTTATATCAAACGTAAAGAAGAAAAAAAAAACAAAAGACAAAATCTTTCAAAAAGATACGGAGTATATATATGAGATCAATTTATCAACTTGTTGATTTTGAAAATCTTATGTATTTAAAAAGTCGTATTTTTCAAATACTTTAGGGGTATGTTATGTAACTTATAATTAATAATTTCTATCATGTCACTTTCATGTGAATAGTAAATTAATTAATTTCGTTTCATTTACTATTCATATGAATAGTAAATGAATTAATTTCGATTTACTATTTTGTTACTTGAGTAATATATATACATCATATATATATTTTATTTGACGTCACGGTGTATATGTGTGTGACCTCGAAGACTCAAATAAAAATAAACATTAGTATGCATGAAATAAATAATGATTAATTGTATAAGTAATCATAAATGTTAGATAACATAAATATAAATGTTAGTGAAGTTAATAAGAGTTAGATTACAGAAATATAATTCAGGCGGTATAACCGACCATATATAACATAAATATAAATGTTAGTGAACATAACTGTAAATGTTAGTATACATAAATAAATGTTATATACATAAATGTAAATTAGGCGACAGTGTCGACCATAGATCATTTAGGTGGTATAACCAATCATATATTAGTTAGGTGGCAGGGCCAACCATATTTAGTATAAATGTTGAGATAATCGTGCTGATAACGTGTTATAATTTAAAAGTTTATAACTACCTTTAGTGATCTGACTCTTGGTTATGGACTACTGATATTAAAGAGAAAGGAGAAAGAAATAAATCTTATTGAAGTGAATGGTGCAAAAACTCATTACATTCGATCCTATATTTATACTATAAATTTTACTGTGCAGTTAGGTGAAATAATAATACACCCGTGATCATGAACATAGTTTGTCATCCACTTTATGTCTTTATCATAACACTTACATACTCTTTTATTTTTTATATAATAAAAACATTAGAAAAAGCCTTAACTGAACATCTTTTTAATCTAAATTAATCTTTTCGGAGATGGATTTAAATAGCATCAAACCAAACGTTTGGACATGGCGTTATTTTTTGTAGTGAATATAATTTAGGCAGTGGTTAACATTTCATACCCTTGGACTTGGCGTTTCATTACAAATTTATAAATTATCAAGCTAACTTACTAGACCTAAAACTGAACAACAGAATTTAAGAATTATCACAATAAGGCCGGACTCACCTATATAACAGATCTCATGAATATGTGTAAATGAGTAGAGCTACTTGAGCTTGAATATAATATTGAAGATCGTTTAATAAACAGACTAATCTCGAGCTTCTTATATCGAACTTGAACAAGTCCACAAGTCTAAATGACGAGCTTTTCATGTGTATAAATTGATTAATATTGTTAATTGTTATGATAAGTTAATATATATAATATAGATATATAATATAGATTATAGATAGATAGATAGATAAATAAAGATATAGATATATTTATAATAATAGTGTTATTATATATAATAAATGAGCCGAATTCAAGATGACCTCAAGATCGTATTATATCAAACAAGCCAATAATTGTTTTATATTTTGCCGGTTTTACATCATGCCTAAATAATATTTTCTTTCAACAATAACTATATTTATATTTTGGCATTTTATAATTCAAGCCAGATATCAGATATGTAACTGGAGAGAGAAATGATTTCATAATTCATATATTTCATATATTCATATATATATTGATATATTCATATATATTATTTGAAAACAAATAGACAAATATGATGATTTTCATGTAATTTTTGTGTGGACCACATAACATTTAAACAGTATATTTGTTTGAAATTAAAAAAATATATATAAAAAAAAATAATACAGCTTTAAAACACAATGGACCTTCTGCGTGAAGTTTCTTTGGTTCTTGCATTTTGTTTGTTTCCTCATATAAATATAGAAATGATATAGAAGGTGCAGAGAGTAATAAAGAGATACAGTAAGGTAGATTTGGGAGATAATAAAAGAGGTAACAACAATGTAGCTGATACAGTACCACGTACAGATATAACAATAATAAATAATAATTCAAGAATTTAAGTAATACATACTATAGTACTATATGAAATTATATAATCACTTTTGATCAAGTACTGCATCCAATCATCCTCTGTTTTCCTTAGAACTATATGTACCATGAAATGCTATTAACTACTACTCCGTATCAAGTAACAAAATAAACATCCAATAATAGGTTGATTCATATTGTACTGACAACTTAGTCTTGTTTGATCGAGTATAGTAACCAGTAGATCATGATCATCCACAATGGTGACTCTGACCTCGATGAATTTTTAAAAGTTTTTCAGTGATATGATGAAAGGACCCGTTCATATACATTATAAACGATTCACAATAGTTGATTACATCGCGAGGTATTTGACCTCTATATGATACGTTTTACAAACATTGCATTCGTTTTTAAAAGACAAACTTTCTTTACACCTAAAATTGACGGCATACATACCATTTCATATTACATCCAATTATAATTGACTTAATATTAATCTTGATGAACTCAACGACTCGAATGCAACGTCTTTCAAAGTATGTCATGAATGACTCCAAGTAATATCCTTAAAATGAGCTAATGCACACGGAAGATTTCTTTAATACCTGAGAATAAACATGCTTTAAAGTGTCAACCAAAAGGTTGGTGAGTTCATTAGTTTATCATAATCAATCATTTTCGTAATAGTAATAGACCACAAGATTTCTGTTTATAAATATATGTACACTCGCAAGTGTATAAAAGTATTCTATAAGTTGTAGGCACCCGGTAACAAGCCTTAACGTTCATGTTTTACCCTCTGAAGTACACCAGATCAGGTGTGTTTAATATAACCTCGAAGTACTAAAGCATCCCATAGTCAGGATGGGGTTTGTCAGGCGCAATAGATCTATCTTTAGGATTCGCGCCTACCGTACATAGACAAGTAGTTTAATGTTACCAAGCTAAGGGTATATTTCTGGTTTAAACCCACGTAGAATTAGTTTTAGTACTTGTGTCTATTTCGTAAAACATTTATAAAACAACGCATGTATTCTCAGCCCAAAAATATATATTGCAAAATCAATTAAAAAGGGAGCAAATGAAACTCACAATACTGTATTTCGTAGCAATTATGTATAGACGGAACTAAACAAGTGCAGGGTTTGTCTCGGATTCACGAACCTATATTAAGTATATATATTTCTATGTTGGTCAATATCTGTCTAACAATTTAGGTCAAGTCGTAGTGTATCACAATCCTAATGCTCGAGACCGACATGTAAAAGTCAACAAAAGTCAACTTGACCCAAAATGACTTCCAAAATCTATACATGTTTATTATATAACTTATATATAGTCATTTTATATATTTAAATATATTTATCAGATCTTATTATACTAAATAATACAAGTCATTTATTAATAAATAAAATTTTATATTTAAATTCATATATGATAAAAATATACTTTTATATATCTCAAGTAATAAAATTTATAAAATTCACTTGATATCATAAAAATATAGTGGTATGTATTATTAATGTAATTATATTACGTGTGGTAAAAATATCTTTGTACGCATATTTATTTGATTAAATAATATTGATAATAATAATAATGATACAAATAATAAAATGATAGTTTCAATAAAAATATTAATTTTTAGTAATAAAGATAATTTTAGTAATAACATCAACTGATAACAATTATAATAATAGTTTTAATAATAATATTAAAATTAATAATAATTCAGTTGGACATATCTTTTAATCCGTTCATCGAACCCACACGATTTTTAAATGAAAAGTTATTAATTTTTCTTTAGCTTTTTAACGACATGCATATCATATACCTTATCTCAGTAGCATATGTATCAAATTCGTGATTTATCATAAACTATTTAACGACGAAACTAAGCATACAAACATGCATAATCATATATACTCGAGCACTAGTCAGGGATACACTATGAATATAAAAAAAATAAGATATGAATGCTCACGTATCAATATTGTGATTCAATATTGCAGGAAAGTACGTAGACGCAACGAAAATGATAAACGTTAGGTTGACCTCACGAGCAATACCCTCGAACAATACCCATAACCTCCATAGCTATAACCCATAATTTCCTTAGCTCTATCCCGTTTGAAAACTTATTTTGAAATCGTCTGAATATAACTCCGTCGTAGTGTTTTATGTATACTAATAATATCTTGAAATAATACTAAGTAAATATATATATGTAATTCGATTGAGAGAGTTTAGAGAAATATATTTTCAAGTTTCTATGAAATAATGAAACCTATTGAATTCTATTTATAATAGATTTTTGAATTATTAAAGTGAATTATTAAAGTATGAATTATTAAAGTAAATTATTAAAGTATGAATTATTAAAGTGAATTATTAAAGTATGAATTATTAAAGTGAATTATTAAAGTGAATTATTAAAGTTAAAGTAAAAGTAAAGTAAAAGTAAAGTAAAGGTAAAGTTAAAGTATAGTAAAAGTATAAAACTATGTACGTATAATACGCGTATAAATATATTTAATATTAATTTAAATCGTTATATCATAAAACATTTTAGAAAAGTAGAATTATATATATTCATAATAGGTTTCAAGTTTTTAAATTACAGTCTGTTGGTGAAGCATGGGATAAAGTCCAAAGGTTTAATAAACGTATGAAATCATCTTAATGAAAAATGTCGAGTTACTTAACTTGTCGATATCCAACATCTAAGTTATTTACACTCCACATTCTTACTTATAGATCACTTTACCATTTTCCGAATATTGTCAAAAAGAATAGATTTCTTAAATCACAGTGGACCTCATAACATTGGCCCATAATCATATCATCATGTATCTGATAATTCAATCATTTGATATTATCTCTTAATTCTGTCGATAAATATATCGAAACAAATACGTTCATGTAAAGTATCATATATATCAAATACTTTGTTAATGTTTTCAGTTATTATATATTATATATACATATCTATATACACATAATTGTTCGTGAATCGTCAAACACAGTCAAAGGGTAATTGATTACATGAATGTAGTTCCAAACTTTTTGAGATTCAACATTACAAATTATGCTTATCGTGTCGGAAACATATAAAGGTTAGGTTTAAATTTGGTCAGAAATTTCCGGGTCGTCACAGTACCTACCCGTTAAAGAAATTTCGTCCCAAAATTTGATCGAGGTCGTCATGGCTAACTTTAAAAATGTTTTCATGACGAATATGAGTTGATAAATAGAGTTTTATCATCATTGAGTAATATAGATAAAACAATTTGATTACGCGAATAGTATAAGTGAAGCTATCGCAAGAGAGTGAAATGAGTAAACGTATATTCGTTTTAACCGATGACGTAGTTATGATTGATTTCTGGAATTCATGGAATTTAAGGAAAATCTTTGCTATAAGATTTGGTTCTTCGGCGATTAAGGAAATCATGATCTTATTTGATTAAATGCGATAATCTGTCTCGATTTCTCTGTCTGATATTTTACTATAAATCCACCCCCTTCGTTTCTTTATTTCCACAGCTCACACCTTCTAGTCTTTCTCCCCAATTCATACTTTAAAGCATTCGTTAATATGCTTCATCCAGTATTGATTCTTGATATACTCTTAACTTTCATATCTGTCATTCTTCTTTTTCATCTACCACCGGAGGAAGTTATTTTCTTCTACCATTACCTTGGGGTTATTGTGTTTTTCATTCTCCCGTATCTTTATATTGCTATACGCATTGATATACAAGGTTTATAATTTCGGGGTTGTTATCGGGCTTTATATTCTCCATTATATTTCGGAGCTTCATGCTTTCGTTTTCTCTTCCCGACCTTAAGTCAAGCGGATAATGGTCCAGAATTTGTAGATATGAATTTTTGGATGAACATAGTTAATGTTCCAAGAAGAAAATCGTAATGGCACGATCTTGATTTGGCAAATTACCAGAATATCCAAAAATATAGAGCTATCAAGATGATATGTTCTTAATATGTTTGGAAATTGGGTAGAATGTAAGAGTCGTGTAAATAGTACATGATGACGGTATGTTCTGTGAATCATCACGTTCCATTAGAAACTCAGTATGACTTACTGTAATATAATCACATTGATCAAGTGTCATTATATTATACTAACTCATGCTTCAGTTCCCAACACTACTTCAAAAACATTCCTATTTTAAATTCGAATTTTTTTTTCTTCAGAATTTAGAAACTAACACAGTTTCTTTTTATGTTGTAACGCAGATATTGCGAATAGATAGAAGATTTCGGATAAGAATAGTTGTGAAAATATCTTCAGGAATATCGAAGATATTTATAATAAAAGATACGATGATATCTTAGAATTCTTAACATAGATGGATGATGAAGAAGATTTGTCTGTGAAGGTTTAGAATAAGAAGTAAGGTGTTTGCTAACGATTTCAGTAGAAACTGAATCATTTGGATCCTTTGAAGGCAGGATTAGTCTTTGTGATTTGTCCACAGCCTCCTTCATGGTCTGCTCAATCCGTTTTCCAATTTCAAACCTTCTCTTTTTCTCAACTTTACCACCATACTATTCTTTATCATCAAACTTTTGACTGTTAAAGTCGTTTACAGTTTTTGCTGCTTCATCAGCATTTTTCCAATTTCGGAGAACTAGTTCATAGTTTGGGATGTTTTTCAGAAAATTCACATTCGAAGTATGTAAGTCTAGGAGATAAACGTTATATGTATACATATAACTTTTGACGTAAAATTGTAGCGAAATTCAAAATACTGATTGCTAATTCCCAGTAGTTGGTGTGACAATTATTGTTACAGGATGTAGGTAAGTACATGATGGGGTTTTAATGAATAAGTATAGTGGCTTTTCGGAGAGGCTTAAGTCGAAGGTTAATGAAGTTGTTGATAAGTTTACTGCTAATGTGGCGAGATATGAAAGGTTCCCCGGTAACAATGATGAAGGGGTAATTGTTATAATAAGGTTTATTCGTATAAACAAATGAAGGTGATTTGTTGAAGCTATGACAAAATTGTCTATTTTGGAAAGAGATTGAAAAATTATATTTGGTAATAAATATCAAAGGATCTGACACGGATACGTGTTAAACTATAACTTTGGTTTCGAGAGCTTTTCAGGTGCATGACAGTGGGTAATGTGTGGTTGGATCATCATCTCGCATGTCTTTAAGAATTTCGAAGTGTTTGAACACATATTGTAATTGTTAATATACATATGATGTTCTAAGATTTTGAATGATACAAATATTTTTGTGAGTTTCTGTTGGGATTTAACAAGTTCAAAATATACTTAAACCATTTTAAGAATCAAATTAAAGCGGAAGCAAGAAAATATTACCAATTAAACTTGTTAATCTTTAACCTTTTAAAGTTAAATCCCAATTAGGATCAAGTTGTGAAACATACTTACAAACTACAAGTAAGAAAGGAGTTTATACCTTCTCCTAGCTTGTTGATAGATGATGATGAAGATGATGATGAATGGAGCTCCAAAACTATGAAACCTCAAGTAGTTATACCCCAAACTTTGCACCAACACCTTGTACTTTGGTTAGGATTTATCAACACTTGAATCAAACTTCCAAAAACCAAGTTTAGAACCCTCTTTTCTCCCCCAACAGCCCACGGCCTGGACAGCTCTTTTAGAGGGTTTTTGTGCAGTTTTTTTTTGGAGTATCTTGCATGTATCACTTGAAAAAATGAGTCAAATACTTGGTAGAAGTGTTAGTAATGCTCATGTGGTGTTGTGTAGTATTAAAAGTAACAAAACAAGCATGTGTGCCCTTCCTTGGAGTCCCAAATTCTGCACCACATAATGTTTTATAATAATACTTGTAGGTTATTTTTAAAAGTTTATAAACCTTTTATAAACTTATGTATTATTTTGTTACTTATACATTTTATAAAACCTTTTATAAAATATAACACAATATAATCATTTAAACCCATAAATAATTATATATATAAATTATCCAAATAATTTATCTCAAGTGATAATATTTTAGAAACCTGATTTTCTAAAATTCAAGTGTTGCGTATTTGTTTAATGATACAATCGTTAAGATCAAATACGTAAGGTGTCGGTAAGTTTGTTATTGGGTATGACCCGACTTGGATCATAACATGTTAGCCACATTAATTTAATATGTCTCTCGGGCATACAAAATACCTTCAATCTCCCACTTGCACGAGAAACATAAGAAATTAATGCAAGTGACGGATACAGCCTAACACACCGTCCATCACCCCTAATATGTTATGACTTTGTGCCATTCAATAACATCATCCCTTTCGAGTTCCCATCTCGAACATGTTTAGGTGAATCTTTCATTATTTCCTTTCGTCCTAGATGTCATGTTAAATCCAAGAGATACAGAGTGATCACTCTCTTATAGATTTAACTTTTCAGGCCTTAGACATCTGACTCTCAACGAATAAGAGGGACAAATTCCATCTTGACTACATACGTCCTAGATATACACTTTGTAATATACCTGAGTTCTTCCTTATGTACTACCATGTTTCAGAATAGCGAAGGAAAGAATCAAGGCACAGTACTTGGTGAATATCCGAACCCAATATGTATCTCAGGTCAGAGGATACAATGATATTCGCCTTTACTCAAGATTACATGTGATCAACCACAAAGGCTCTATACAGTAATTCTTGAGAGCGGGTCTTCCAATATTTGTTTCCCACAAATATCTATGAACCTTGGTTGCAACCTTGCCCCACATTCAACCTATGAATGTATACCAATCCAAGTTCATAATAGTCTAAACCTCACACTTGTTCCCACAAATGTGATCGACTACGGAAATTTAGAATAGTTGCTTATTCATGGATGAAATATGCAAAATAGGAACATGACTCATAATTAAATTAATACCATAATTATATTAATGAGTTTGAACTAATTCGTTCCGTTACAATACATAAAGTAGATCAATTCCAATCACTAGAATATCGAAGCCCTAACGCACAAACATGTCCCTCATGTTTTGGCCCATGTAAAAGCTTCGTGAGTGGATCCGCAACATTATGATCTGTGTGAACTTTGCGAATACATATCTTTCCCTTTTCAACTTCATCCCTTATGTAGTTGAATCTCCGCTCAATGTGACGAGTCTTTTGATGGGCACGAGGTTCCTTGATTTGAGCAATCGCACCCTCGTTGTCACAAAAGATCTCAAGAGGGTCCTGAATGGAAGGGACTACTCCTAAGTCGTCGATGAATTTCTTCATCCATGCAGCTTCCTGAGCTGCCAATGATGCGGCGATGTACTCTGACTCTGTAGTGGATAGAGCAACAACATCCTGTTTTGAACTCTTCCAAGAGACTGCACCTCCATTTAACGTGAAGACATAACCGGATTGTGATCGAGAATCATCTCGATCAGTTTGGAAACTCGCGTCCACGTAACCTTTTACAGCGAGTTCCTCCTCACCAGACCCATATATTAGAAACATATCCTTAGTCCTCCTAAGGTATTTCAATATACTTTTAACAGCAATCCAATGACTGTTTCCTGGGTTATTCTGGTATCTGCTTGTCAGGCTAAGAGCGCATGACACATCCGGTCTAGTACATATCATTGCATACATGATTGACCCAATGGCAGACGCATATGGGACTTTCTTCATTCTCTCTTGTTCATCTTTCGTGGTGGGGCACTGAGATGAACTAAGGAGTGTTCCTCTTTGAATAGGTACCAAACCTTTCTTAGAGTTCTCCATCTTGAACCTTTTCAAGATCTTTTCAATGTATGCACTTTGATTCAAACCTATCAGTTTCTTGGATCTATCCCTGTAGATCCCAATCCCCAAAACGTATTGTGCTTCTCCAAGATCCTTAATGGAGAAGCATTTACTTAGCCAAGTTTTAACTCTTTGCATTTCCGGAATATCATTTCCAAATAACAATATATCATCCACATATAGTACAAGGAACATGATAGTGCTCCCACTAGCTTTCTTATATACACAAGCTTCATCACCATTTTTAATGAAGCCAAATTTCACGGCTTCCTCATTAAAACGATGATTCCACATTCTAGATGCTTGTTTCAATCCATAGATTGACTTCTTTAACTTGCATACCTTTTTAGGATATTTTGGATCAACAAAACCCTCAGGCTGAACCATATAGACATCTTCCTCAAGATGTCCGTTTAGGAAAGCGGTCTTGACATCCATCTGCCATATTTCATAATCATAATGAGCAGCAATGGCAAGTAATATCCTAATAGACTTTAGCATTGCCACAGGCGAAAAAGTTTCATCATAGTCAACCCCTTGAGTTTGAGTGAAACCTTTTGCTACAAGTCTAGCTTTATATGTATCCAAGTTTCCATGTATGTCGGTTTTCATTTTGAAAAGCCATTTACAATCAACTAGCCTTGAGCCAGCAGGTTGTGTAACAAGTTCCCAAACTTGGTTGTCATACATGGATTGCATCTCAGCGTTCATGGCTTCCTGCCATTTATCTTTATCAATCCTTGATAAAGCATCTTGGTAGTTTATTGGTTCATCCAAATCAACCACATAGCAACCATCCATGAGAAACCCATATCTCTCAGGAGGATTGCTAATCCTACCAGATCTACGAATGCCTTGTGTATTTTGATCATTCATTTGATCACTATCAACATTTTCATGTTGAGTGCTAGTGTCAACCAATTGTGTATCATCTACTTGATCTTGAACCTCTTCAAGATCTATCTTCCTTTCACTATTTCCTTCCATTAGGAACTTAGTTTCAAGGAATTCCGCCTTTCGAGCAACAAATACATTCTGCTCGTATGGATCATAGAAATAGTATCCCATATCATCCTTGGGATATCCTATGAAGATACACTTCGTGGATCGAGCATTCAACTTATTAGGGACGTAACGCTTAGGATAAGCTTCACATCCCCATACCTTTAAGTATGATAGAGAAGGAGGTTTTCCAAACCACATCTCATGAGGAGTTCGTTCCACTTTCTTGGTTGGGGCCATATTTAAAATACGAGCCGCGGAGCTTAGACAATAACCCCAAAATGACAGAGGTAACGAGCTTCTTGCCATCATAGATCGAACCATATCCATTAGGGTTCGGTTCCTCCTTTCGGAAACTCCATTAAGTTGGGGTGTTCCGGGTGGAGTAAGTTGTGAGATAATCCCACAACTCCTAAGATGATCTTGGAAGGCATCGCTTAGGTATTCACCTCCTCTATCGGTACGTAGTACCTTAATTGTCTTATTGAGTTGATTTTGTACTTCGTTTTGATATTCTTTGAATGCTTCAAACGTTTCGTCCTTGTGTCTTAATAAGTAGACATATCCGAAACGACTAAAGTCATCAATGAAAGTAACAAAGTATCTTTCACCTTTCCTAGTCATGGGTTTAAAGGGTCCACATACATCCGAATGTATTAATCCCAATAAATCTTTAGCCCTTTCATAGGTCCCTTTGAAAGGTGCTTTAGTCATCTTGCCTTGTAAACAAGATTCACATACTTCAAACGAATCCATTTCATTTGATTTCAAAAGTCCATTCTTTTGAAGTGTATGTATTCGGTTCTTGTTTATGTGACCAAGGCGACAATGCCATAAGTAGGAATCACTCAAATCCCTTTTGAGTTTCTTGGTGCTTGTATGGTACATTGAGCTACTAGAAGATGTGTCATCATGAACCAATTCATAAATTCCATTTGAAGGCGAAGCCTTGAAATAGAATACATTATCTTTAGAAACATGAATATCATCATCAATAAAATTAACAACGTAACCACATTGTTTTAAGCGAGAAATAGAAATAATGTTTCTACACAAATCCGGAGCATACAAAACATTTTCTAAAATAAGTTCCAATCCGCTTGGAAGCTTCAAAATAAAATCTCCTTGAGCTTTAACATGCACCTTTGCACCATTGCCCATATAGAGACTTGATGTTCCCGCCTTATGATCACTTCTTTTGAACCCCTGCAAAGAATTGCAAATATGAGTTCCACATCCCGTGTCTAATACCCATGTATTAGAAGAAGTAATACTAAGCTCTATATATACCATATATATATTACCTGAGGTTTGCCCTGCATCCCTCTTGTCCTTCAACTCTTTAAGATAGACCGGACAGTTTCGTTTCCAATGACCCATCTCACCGCAACCGAAACATGGGTCTTCCTTGGGGTTTGCCTTCTCGGTGACCTTTTGCTTCTTGGCCTTGTTGATGGTTGGGGTAACCATCTTCCCCTTCCCTTTGCCTTGATAGGCGGGTCCTTTTCTCTTAGCCACCTTTGGCTTAGAGGTGTTACCTTTGGACCCACCTTGATCGATTGCTAACACGGGTAAAGCCCTTTTACCCATGCTAGTTTCCGCCGTTCTAAGCATACCGTGAAGCTCACCTATGCTCTTATCCATCCCATTCATATTGTAATTAATTACAAATTGATCAAATCTTTTTGATAGGGAATTAAGGATAATATCGGTGGCTAACTCATTTGATATGTTTAGGTTAAGACGGTTAGCACGATCAATAAGGCTCTTCATTTTAAGGACATAAGAGGAGACGGATTGGGTGTCATCCATACGACATGCATGTAGCGCTCGAACCGTTTCGAAGCGCTCGACACGTGCTTGTTGAAGGAACATCTCCTTCAATTGCGTAATCATGTCATATGCACTATGATGTTCGAAATCCTTTTGGAGTTCGGGTATCATAGTCCCAAGCATTAGACAAGCGACTTGCACCGAATCGGCGCAATACTTGTCATAATAAGCCATGCCCTCTATATCTTCCTCATCCGGTTGGTCGGGAATAGGGTCCTCCAACACATACGCTTTGTCCTCAAGTTTGAGGACAATCCTAAGATTACGGAACCAATCCATAAAGTTCGTATGGTTGAGTTTGTCTTTCTCGAGGAGAGACCTTAATGATAGGTTGTTTAGGTTAAGTGGTGCGTTTTGCATGTTGTTGTTATTGGCGGCCATCTACAAAATTCAACAAGGTTCTTTTAAGTATCGATTTTAAATTTAATAAACAATACCCTTTTATTTTTAATTGTTTTATTAAATCTTAGAATCCAACGGTAAATCAAATTTCGGTTAGGTGACCTTTATCCCGTCATTTGATTTAGCTAGGTAGTCATTTATGTGACAATTGCAATCCTTTTGCAACTTCTAAGTTATGGGATCATGCAATCCTTTTGCATGGCATATTTATCCCATCAACGCCTATTTGTTCCTCATGCTTCGGTGACCCTAAGTTCATGATTCCTAAATCAAGTCGTCCTACTTGTGTAAACATGTAGACTTAATATACAAGTGGTTAGGTGACCTTTATCCCACATGTATGCGAAGTGTACCTTATTCATATTAGTTCACTCATGACGGTTAGGTGACCTTTATCCCATCAAGAGATTCCTAATATGTCTAAGTGTTTCCACAAAAGGATGGCGTTTAACTTGTTTACCTTGTTTTAGTTAAGGGATTTTAAGTTTTCATAAATTCTAGTTTGAGAAAACTTTTATGCCATACACTAACATGCATTTAGTGTATGGTTCTTATGAAAATCCATTTTCATGTCTATAAACCATTTTATATATATGATCCTAATCATGATCTTAATAACCGTTTATTAATGTCCTTTTAGCCATTTTTAATTTAACCAATTAAATTGTCGTTTTGCATGTTGTTAATTAATGTATAATTTAACCAATTAAATTTCCATTTTGCTTGTTGTTTACTTGTGTGATTAACTTGTAGCATACAAACATACAATCCACATAATCATACAAAACAACCACGCATGCAAAATCATATGTTCACAATCAAGCCATATTGGTAGACATTTGTTTAGCCGAAAACAAATGCCACCGGATAAGGGGTAATTACACAAAGTAGGAGATTTCAAATCTCCCACTTAACCTTGCATCCAAATGCTTCTTCATGTGTTCTTCAAGTCTCCATCATTCTTCATCATTTTACAAAATATATCCTAATACATTTTGTCTAAAAAATGAAATTACAACCTAATCTATTTTACATACCAAATATAAAATAAATTACATAACCAAATGAATTATTACATGCCAAATGAATAAATATTATTACAAACCAATTGAATAAATATCAATCAACCATGCATGCAACCAAACACAAGGTCAAGGCTTAGATTGTGAACATTAACTACACAAGTGATAGGCAATACAGAATCACAAGTGATTGGAAACACAGAATCACAAGGGATTGGCAATACATAATCACAAGTGATCGGCAACACAGAATCACAAGTGATTGGCAGTACAGAATCACAAGTGATTTGCAGTACAGAATCACAAGTGATTCGCAGTACAGAATCACAAGTGATTGGCAGTACAGAATGCAGAATCACAAGTGATTTTGGCCAAAAAGACAAACCACCCAAAACCGAAAATTTTACATTCTACTTCATGCATGTTCATAGAATGCAAAATTATAGTGGGTTTAATAACCATCTCGAAGCATATTTCAACAACTTCGGCTCTAGATACCATTGTTGGGATTTAACAAGTTCAAAATATACTTAAACCATTTTAAGAATCAAATTAAAGCGGAAGCAAGAAAATATTACCAATTAAACTTGTTAATCTTTAACCTTTTAAAGTTAAATCCCAATTAGGATCAAGTTGTGAAACATACTTACAAACTACAAGTAAGAAAGGAGTTTATACCTTCTCCTAGCTTGTTGATAGATGATGATGAAGATGATGATGAATGGAGCTCCAAAACTATGAAACCTCAAGTAGTTATACCCCAAACTTTGCACCAACACCTTGTACTTTGGTTAGGATTTATCAACACTTGAATCAAACTTCCAAAAACCAAGTTTAGAACCCTCTTTTCTCCCCCAACAGCCCACGGCCTGGACAGCTCTTTTAGAGGGTTTTTGTGCAGTTTTTTTTTTGGAGTATCTTGCATGTATCACTTGAAAAAATGAGTCAAATACTTGGTAGAAGTGTTAGTAATGCTCATGTGGTGTTGTGTAGTATTAAAAGTAACAAAACAAGCATGTGTGCCCTTCCTTGGAGTCCCAAATTCTGCACCACATAATGTTTTATAATAATACTTGTAGGTTATTTTTAAAAGTTTATAAACCTTTTATAAACTTATGTATTATTTTGTTACTTATACATTTTATAAAACCTTTTATAAAATATAACACAATATAATCATTTAAACCCATAAATAATTATATATATAAATTATCCAAATAATTTATCTCAAGTGATAATATTTTAGAAACCTGATTTTCTAAAATTCAAGTGTTGCGTATTTGTTTAATGATACAATCGTTAAGATCAAATACGTAAGGTGTCGGTAAGTTTGTTATTGGGTATGACCCGACTTGGATCATAACATGTTAGCCACATTAATTTAATATGTCTCTCGGGCATACAAAATACCTTCAGTTTCAT
Organism: Rutidosis leptorrhynchoides; assembly: GCF_046630445.1. NCBI lineage: Eukaryota > Viridiplantae > Streptophyta > Magnoliopsida > Asterales > Asteraceae > Rutidosis > Rutidosis leptorrhynchoides. The sequence goes on along the minus strand of NC_092336.1, from coordinate 86,325,009 downwards.
GAATAGAAATGAGGTTCTAGGACAGTTTTGAAGTCAAAGTATAGTTTTGAAAGATGTAGAAATCTAAGAGTGATGATTTCGGTTATATCTTGAATCGAATTCTGAGATTTCAAAATCAGAATATGTAATTAGATTTTGAATGAGTATGGTTGTTTTGATTTCTATAAAAGAATGTATATTGTTGTGAAAGTAGGGAGTATAATGGATGATTTGCTGAATCAGATTCGAAGAATGTAACATATTAATTGTGAATTTATTTATCTCTCGGGTATTACCTACCCGTTAAAAAAAAATTTCACAATTAATATTTTGTACAAAAGAATTTTATTACAGTCTTTATGGAAATATATATGTGTATATTTCTTCAGATGTAATATAGATTTAATGAGTTAATATTAAATTAAACTCATTTGATTTATGGTTAAGGCTAGGATAGATAATTTCTAAACTTTAGAAATTACATAATCGTCGTAGAATATTTCCCCAATGAAGTAATGAATCAATAATTCATCGTTGTGGTATTCCTTGGTATCTACATGGCGTATGACGTCGATGCTCGTGGGACAGATTGTGAAGTTGAGGTTTGCAAAGCAGTTATTGTTGGTGGTGGTAATGGTACTGTTGATGTTGTTGATGGTGGTACTGGTTATGCTGCTGGTGTTTGTAACCTTTGCACCATATTCTCCAAAGCCACTACCCGAGCGCGAAGCTCGTTGACTTCTTCTATTACACCGGGGTGATTGTCGGTTCGGACGAGCGGATAGATAAGATCTAGAATTTGGTGTAGTATATAATCATGACGAGATACTCTGGAAATGAGAGAGAAAATGATGTTTCGGACAGGTTCGCCGGTAAATGCTTCAGGTTCATTGCCAAGAGGGCAATGTGGTGGATGAAAGGGATCACCTTCTTCTTGTCTCCAATGGTTAAGTAGATTACGAACTCATCCCCAATTCATCCAAAATAGATGATGGCTAATTGGTTGATCCATTTCGGTCACGCTGCTTTCAGAGCTCATGTGAAAATCCATATCGGCATAGCTGTCGGAATCCGAGGAACTCGAACTGGTTGAGGGATCCATCTTGTATGATCAGGGAAAGAATTTTTGGTATAAAATAGATTGTAGAATTTAGATTTGGTATTCTTTAATACATAATTTACATATGTATATATAATACCAAAATTCCATAAATTACGGAGGAATCTTTGAAAGATGTCAATCAAAGTTCACAGTAACAGATATGCTAAGATAAGAATTCGTCTATACATTATTATGCAATAAATGTAGGAAAACGCGTCTAGACTTAAGAATGATAAGCAGGTAATTTCCTAAGGATGGTAAGTAGATGATTTCCGACTAAAAATGATAAGCAAAACTTTTGACATGCAGACACGGTCGAAGTCCAGACTCACTAATGCATCTTAACAACTATCAGTTAGACACACTAATGCAAGACCTGGTTCGCTAAGACCACCACTCTGATACCAACTGAAAGGACCCGTTCATATACATTATAAACGATTCATAATAGTTGATTACATCGCGAGGTATTTGACCTCTATATGATACGTTTTACAAACATTGCATTCGTTTTTAAAAGATAAACTTTCTTTACATCTAAAATTGACGGCATGCATACCATTTCATATTACATCCAACTATAATTGACTTAATATTAATCTTGATGAACTCAACGACTCGAATGCAACGTCTTTCAAAGTATGTCATGAATGACTCCAAGTAATATCCTTAAAATGAGCTAATGCACAGCGGAAGATTTCTTTAATACCTGAGAATAAACATGCTTTAAAGTGTCAACCAAAAGGTTGGTGAGTTCATTAGTTTATCATAATCAATCATTTTCGTAATAGTAATAGACCACAAGATTTCTGTTTATAAATATATGTACACTCGCAAGTGTATAAAAGTATTCTATAAGTTGTAGGCACCCGGTAACAAGCCTTAACGTTCATGTTTTACCCTCTGAAGTACACCAGATCGGGTGTGTTTAATATAACCTCGAAGTACTAAAGCATCCCATAGTCAGGATGGGGTTTGTCAGGCCCAATAGATCTATCTTTAGGATTCGCGCCTACCGTACATAGACAAGTAGTTTAATGTTACCAAGCTAAGGGTATATTTCTGGTTTAAACCCACTTAGAATTAGTTTTAGTACTTGTGTCTATTTCGTAAAACATTTATAAAACAACGCATGTATTCTCAGCCCAAAAATATATATTGCAAAAGCAATTAAAAAGGGAGCAAATGAAACTCACAATACTGTATTTCGTAGCAATTATGTATATGACGGAACTAAACAAGTGCAGGGTTTGTCTCGGATTCACGAACCTATATTAAGTATATATATTTATATGTTGGTCAATATCTGTCTAACAATTTAGGTCAAGTCATAGTGTATCACAATCCTAATGCTCGAGACCGACATGCAAAAGTCAACAAAAGTCAACTTGACCCAAAATGACTTCCAAAATCTATACATGTTTATTATATAACTTATATATAGTCATTTTATATATTTAAATATATTTATCAGATCTTATTATACTAAATAATACAAGTCATTTATTAATAAATAAAAATTTATATTTAAATTCATATATGAAAAAAATATACTTTTATATATCTCAAGTAATAAAATTTATAAAATTCACTTGATATCATAAAAATATAGTGGTATGTATTATTAATGTAATTATATTACGTGTGGTAAAAATATCTTTGTACGCATATTTATTTGATTAAATAATATTGATAATAATAATAATGATACAAATAATAAAATGATAGTTTCAATAAAAATATTAATTTTTAGTAATAAAGATAATTTTAGTAATAACATCAACTGATAACAATTATAATAATAGTTTTAATAATAATATTAAAATTAATAATAATTCAGTTGGACATATCTTTTAATCCGTTCATCGAACCCACACGATTTCTAAATGAAAAGTTATTAATTTTTCTTTAGCTTTTTAACGACATGCATATCATATACCTTATCTCAGTAGCATATGTATCAAATTCGTGATTTATCATAAACTATTTAACGACGAAACTAAGCATACAAACATGCATAATCATATATACTCGAGCACTAGTCAGGGATACACTATGAATATAAAAAAAATAAGATATGAATGCTCACGTATCAATATTGTGATTCAATATTGCAGGAAAGTACGTAGACGCAACGAAAATGATAAACGTTAGGTTGACCTCACGAGCAATACCCTCGAACAATACCCATAACCTCCATAGCTATAACCCATAATTTCCTTAGCTCTATCCCGTTTAAAAACTTATTTTGAAATCGTCTGAATATAACTCCGTCGTAGTATTTTATATATACTAATAATATCTTGAAATAATACTAAGTAAATATATATATGTAATTCGATTGAGAGAGTTTAGAGAAATATATTTTCAAGTTTCTATGAAATAATGAAACCTATTGAATTCTATTTATAATAGATTTTTGAATTATTAAAGTGAATTATTAAAGTATGAATTATTAAAGTGAATTATTAAAGTATGAATTATTAAAGTGAATTATTAAAGTATGAATTATTAAAGTGAATTATTAAAGTGAATTATTAAAGTTAAAGTAAAGTAAAAGTAAAGTAAAAGTAAAGTAAAGGTAAAGTTAAAGTATAGTAAAAGTATAAAACTATGTACGTATAATACGCATATAAATATATTTAATATTAATTTAAATCGTTATATCATAAAACATTTTAGAAAAGTAGAATTATATATATTCATAATAGGTTTCAAGTTTTTAAATTACAGTCTGTTGGTGAAGCATGGGATAAAGTCCAAAGGTTTAATAAACGTATGAAATCATCTTAATGAAAAATGTCGAGTTACTTAACTTGTCGATATCCAACATCTAAGTTATTTACACTCCACGTTCTTACTTATAGATCACTTTACCATTTTCCGAATATTGTCAAAAAGAATAGATTTCTTAAATCACAGTGGACCTCATAACATTGACCCATAATCATATCATCATGTATCTGATAATTCAATCATTTGATATTATCTCTTAATTCTGTCGATAAATATATCGAAACAAATACGTTCATGTAAAGTATCATATATATCAAATACTTTGTTAATGTTTTCAGTTATTATATATTATATATACATATCTATATACACATAATTGTTCGTGAATCGTCAAACACGGTCAAAGGGTAATTGATTACATGAATGTAGTTCCAAACTTTTTGAGATTCAACATAACAAATTCTGCTTATCGTGTCGGAAACATATAAAGGTTAGGTTTAAATTTGGTCGGAAATTTTCGGGTCGTCACATATGACTACGATTTCACACGATTGTGGGAAAGAGGGCGTAGTGGTTAAGGTTGTGGGATAGGGTTATGAGATATAAACAGCATAACGACTTGTAAAAATAGCTTAAAGATTTGTGCACTACCAACTACGCCCATCTTTTTGCCCATCTCTTCTTCCATGACGTCAACAATTTTTCAGCCTGTGACACCCCATATTGGGGGCATTACGGGCTTTCTAGTCCAGAATCTGTTATAAATAGGGTATGGTATAATAATCTGCTTTGAATTGGAATAGTGTGAAACACTTTCGTAGTTAAGTATTGGGTTAAAGTCATAAATAGGTCATATACTTTCATTATTGTCCCAATGTAGGCTATATACCCCGAAAAATACCAATGTAGGCTATATACTTTCATAAAGTGTACTAATATGAACGCCGTAGGGGTGGTCAGTATTTGGTTTGAAACCGTTTAACCCGAAAACCAAACCGAAACCAAACCGGAAAAAACCTAAACCGAATTTGAAAAACGGTTTTCGGATCTAGTCAAACCGAAACCGAATTTGAATTCGGTTTTCGGTTCGGTTTTCGGTTTTGATAATTCTGAATTCGGTTTAACCGAAAACCGAATTCAAAACCGAATTCAAAATTTATATAAAATTAATTTGTATATTTATGTTCAAATGTCACTATAATTTAGGTACCAATCAATAAAATATGTTCTCACCCATATGACGATTTGATAGCTCACATTATAATTATGTTACTCAAATTATTATGTTATTCTTTTCAATAACGGAAGCAATAAACGTCATAATTAAGCTGCAAATATTAATAAATCATCGAATTCTTGATAATTTAATAGTACGTCATTGTTTTAGGTTGTATATAACTAAGACATCGGTAACGCCACAATTAAACTACCATCGTTCTCGGCTTTTTCATAATATTCGGTTTTAACCAAAAACCGAACCGAATCCGAATTTGAATTCGGTTTTCGGTTTGGTTCGGTTTCAACTTTGTATTCGGTTTTCGGTTTTGCCCAAAAAAAATTCAAAATCGAATACACCGAACCGATTACACCGAACAAACCGAAAACCGAACCGATGAACACCCCTAATGAACGGACAAAACTTATTAACCAGATAAACAACTAAACGATGACGTGGCATTCTACATGGAGAATGACGTTGGTGATACATCAGAACAAAACTGAAAGTATATAGCCTACATCGGAACAAAACTGAAAGTATATAACCTACATCGGAACAAAACTGAAAGTATATGACCAATTTGTAGCCATATAAAATGCAAAAAAAAATGTTAAATAATTAACTTTACCTGTTCAGCAGGTAACTTGTTAAATTTGTGTACATCGATACAACTTTTAAGAGTATATAACCTACATTGGTAATTTTTGGGGTATATAGCCTACATTGGGACAAAAATGAAAGTATATGGCCTATTTATGGCTTTAACCCTTAAGTATTTCGACCCTATCAAGCCTCGGGTTACACGAAATCTTAACTGGGATAAGACAAGACTTCAATTCGTTTCCGGGCAAGAAGAAATCGAATCAAAAGATTAAAGAGTTTATGTTTATTCTGTATATTCTTGAATGAAAGCAACTCCACCAAATTAATATTCGAATATCAGTTATTTGGCGGTTGAAAACGAAAGGGTACAACCCATCATTTTGGCTGGAAAACTGTTAATCGAACATGTTTAACTTTTGGCGGGAATCATTTTTGGGAAGCCTAACCCTTGGACCCCGCAAAGGGTGGCTACTGTAAAGTGTGCAAACCAAAGTCTCACATCGGATATGGGAGGAAACAAATATATGTATACAAGTCTAGGTAACCTCCCTCTACTACCAATTGGTTTTAAAGTACTAAGGGACTCCTGAGCTTATATTGAAGCACATGTTGTTGGGTAATCGATAAGCTTTCAAAACATTATACGCATAAAACAAATATATTAGTTTTCATACACTTAAACAAAAAATCATGACTGTTCAGAATTTATCATTATTGAGTTATAGTAGTTAAGAAATAAGTGTGTTGATTTTTGGCCATTTGTTTTGGTAGATTTGAATTGAATGCAAGCTAAGTGCAGAGGATCTTGCAGAACAAATTCAGCTCACTTTTTGCTAGTAAGGATTTTTTTCAAATTCTAGGCCTCCATTTATTTTGATGGTGTATCAAGTGTATGTTGGAAGCTTCGACGAGCCCAACACACCCACTATAGAGGACCTAGGTTATACTCACTCACTAGACCAACACTTTGACGTTGGTTAGCCTTTAATTTTATGAATCCTTAGTGCACAATAGTATTTAGGCGACAATGTCGACCATATATCATTCAGGCGGTATAACCGACCATGTATTACTTAGGCGGCAGAGCCGACCATATAATAAAAATAACACAAGTGCACTAAGAACTCAAACACAAACTAAGGCTTGATCGGGAAACTTAACAAAAACACTTATATTAAATTACAATTACAATATTACTTACAAGCTTTATCTTCTCTACTTTCGCTAACTCACACTCTTCTTCTCTTCTTCACAACTCACTTCTTATTTCACTCTCACAACTTCACACACTTTACAAATGAAATCCTCACCCTTATTTATACTACTCCATGGAAGTTTCTAGAAACTAGATATTTCCAAGGATATATATAAATATCTAGATATTTTTATACATATAAATATCTAGATATTTCTTACACACATAAATATCTAGATTTTTCTTTATATTTTAATATCTAGATATTTTTCATATACATATTAATATCTAGATATTTTACCCATATACATATACTAATTCCATATTATTCTAAATTTGCATTGTATTTTAACACTCCCCCTCAATGCAAATTTTCTTCCAACGATGTCTTGCAGACCATTCCAAGTGCTTCTCTGAATTTTGTAAACTTCGGTTTACTTAGGCTCTTGGTGAATATATCTGCAACCTGTTCATCTGTCTTTGTTGGCATCATCTTGATCTCTCCTTCAAGGACCTTCTCGCGAACATAGTGATAGTGTACTTCTATATGTTTTGTTCTTGCGTGAAAGACTGGATTCTCTGCTAGACGTATAGCTGATAGGTTATCGCAGAAAAGCTCTACTTGATAGTCTGTTGATTGATGAAGATCTTCCATTAGTTGTTTCAACCATGTAATTTCTTGTGTTGCTGACGATGCCGATCGATATTCTGCTTCAGTGCTTGACAAGGATACTGTTGGTTGTCTCTTGCTGCACCATGATATTACTCCTGATCCAAGACTAAACATGTATCCAGTTGTTGACCGTCGTGTATCATAGTCTCCAGCGTAATCGGCGTCACAATATCCAGTCACGTGACATTCTTTTGTTTTTTTGTACAAAATGCCAAAGTTAATAGTGCCTTTAACATACCTTAAGATGCGTCGTACAACATCAAGGTGAGGCTTCTTCGGATTGCTCATGTATCGACTAACCACTCCAACTGCATAAGATATGTCTGGCCGGCTTAGTGTGAGATAAATAAGACTTCCGACCATCTTTCGATACATGGTAACATCTTGAAGACTTTTTCCTTCATCTGCTCGTAGTTTTGTATTCGGATCCATCGGAGTTGAGATAGGTTTGCAATTAAGCATTCCGTACTTTTGTAAAAGATCTCGCGCATATTTCTGTTGTCCCAGAAATAATCCTTCTCTTTTCTGCTCTATTTCGAGTCCAAGAAAATGTTTGAGTTCTCCAAGCTCTTTCATATGAAATCTGATAGACAGATTCTCTCTTGTTCTTTGGATCTCCTCATAGTGATCTCCCGTGATGATTAAGTCATCCACATATACTAGCACTATGGCTAGTTTTCCTTGATCTTGTTTCACAAATAAACTAGAATCTGAAGGAGCAACTGTGAAACCACTTTGTACTAAGAACTCGCCAATCTTCCCGTACCAAGCTCTTGGAGCCTGCTTTAAGCCGTATAGTGCTTTCTTTAATTTGCAGACATGGTCAGGATGGAACTTGTTCTCAAAGCCTCTTGGTTGCTCCATATAAATTTCTTTGTCAAGTTCTCCATGTAAGAAAGCGTTCTTGACATCCATCTGCCACAGCTTCCAAGATTTGCTAGTGGCTAAAGCTAGTAGAGCTCGAATTGTTGTGATCTTCGCCACTGGACTAAACGTTTCTTCATAATCCAGCCCATATTGTTGAGAAAAACCTCTAGCAACAAGTCGAGCTTTATACCTTTCAATGGAGCCATCTGATCGAGTCTTCACCTTGTAAACCCATTTACAAGATATTGGTTTTACATCTTTTGGCTTTGGAACTAAACTCCATGTCTGGTTTTCTTTTAATGCATTAATTTCTTCTTCCATTGCTTTCCGCCATTCTTGACTTTGTGTTGCTTCTTCATAATTGGAAGGCTCAATAGGTATTGATTCATCTACATGAGCAGCATTGGCATACCTCGGATTAGGTTGCCTCGGCCTTGTTGATCTCCGTAATTCTTGCACATGCTCCTCGGCATCCATTTGGCTTGGACGAACCTCTTCGGATGTAGATTGATGTACCTCAGTTTTCCATGGACTTGTTTCCTTAGAGTACGATCCATCTCCTTCTTTAATTGGATCCAATACGTGCTCTTCACGTTCTTTTCTTTCTTCTGGGACTTCTTCTAATTCATGAGATTCTGGAAGCTCTATTTTTTGTGGTGACCACCATGAAGAAGCTTCATCAAATACCACATTTCTTGAAGTATGACACTTTCCAGTATTTGGATCACAACATCTCCATCCTTTTCTTGATTCATCATAACCGACAAAAATGCATCGAATTGCCTTCTTATCAAATTTGCTTCGGAGATGATCTGGCACGAAGACGTAGCATACACATCCAAAAACCTTGAGATGATTGACGGTTGGCTCGATCTTCCATAATCTTTCATATGGTGAAATATATCCCAACTTTGTTTGTGGGAGTCTGTTAATCACGTACGATGCCGTCCTCATACATTCGGCCCAAAATTTTCCTGGTACATTCTTACCATAAAGCATACTTCGACAGGTTTCAGCAAGATGACGATTCTTACGTTCTGCCACTCCATTCTGTTGTGGAGTATTAGGGCAAGTTAATTGCCTTCTGATCTTGTGCTTCTTAAGATAGATATTGAACTCGGTTGATAAATATTCTCCTCCATTATCTGTGCGTAAGCATCGAATCTTAGTATTGAGCTCACTTTCTACCTTGTTCTTGAACTCTTTAAACTTCAGAAAAGTCTCCGACTTCTCCTTCATGAAGTAAACCCACACATATCTTGAGAAGTCATCAATGAATGTCACCATATATTTCATACCTCCAAGTGATGTTTGTTTCACTGGGCCGAAAACATCTGAGTGTATGAGCTCTAGTGGTGTCTTGGACTGATGCGCTGACTTCTTGAATGGCAATTGGTGAGCTTTTCCAAATTGACATCCAACACATATTGTATCTGTTCGGATATCAATTTGAGGAAGTCCATTTACTATGTGTTTCACCATCATCTCCTTTAACTTGTTGTAGCCCACATGTCCAAGACGTTCATGCCAAAGATCAGCCGTCTCATTCTTTCGAGTCTTATCCACATATGCTGTTTCAGCAGATAGTACATAGACCGACTCTATTCTTTTTCCTTGCATAATTGGATTGCCAACCACCTTCACTCTCTTGAATACAGACACATCTTCTGGTCCAAAGAGCACATAATTTCCTTCTGCTGTCAATTGTGGTACTGACAGTAAATTCTTCTTTAGGCCAGGGACAAGATACACCTTCTCGAGTTGGAGCTTATGAGAGTCGCCTTCATTTGGAATTATTGTCTTTCCAATGTGAGAAATAGACAACCTTGAATTGTCGGCTGTCAACACGACTCTCTTTCCTTTGTAATCCTCCATTTCTTGCAGCTTCGTCTCATCATTGGTCATATGATTTGAGCACCCAGAATCAATGATCCAATCATCTTTGTAGTTTATTTTTGACTTTAAGGTTGCTGCAAGAGCTTGATCATCCATGTCAGCTTCAACGGAGAGTCCTGCTTCTGCATCCCATATTTCCTCATTAATGGTTGCTTCGAATGTGACCTCTTTCTTCTCATCTCTTGCGGCGGCCACATTTCCTTCGAAAGTTCGCCTTCTGGGGAATCTACATTCTCGAGCAAAATGACCCTTCTTGCCACAATTGAAGCATTCACTATTCTTTCTCTTATCATTTTCCCCGTATTGTTGGCGATGATCTCTTCTTCCTTGTTGAGCTCCCCCTGAAGCGTTGCCTTTTGATTTTGGGTGACCCTTCCACCCATATGTCTTACTTTCTTTCATCGCCTCTTGTCTTCGAGATGTTGCTTTCTTTTTATTGGTGAAGAGTGCATCTTCTCCGTCTTTTACGGTTACTTCATTCATCTGCTTGGCTAATGCCTCTTGATTTGCCAATAGATTCTCCAGCTCTATTAATGATGGTTGAGTAGGCCATCCTCTCACAACGGCTATAAATCCATTATACTCGGATCTTAAGCCGTGGATGATAATTCTCTTCATCCTTGCATCACTCACTTTCTCTTCAGGAGCAAGTTGAGATATCTCACGGCAAATTGAATTCACCTTGGTGAAATACTGAGAAATAGACAGACTTCCTTGTGAGATACCCGCGAGCTCATTTTCCAAGAGCTGGAGGCGTGCTTCATTCTTCTTTGAAAATAATTTTTCAAAAGTTTCCCAAGCTGCCTTTGGTGTTTTCTCGTCACGGATGTGCTCCAATAGATCCTCCTCGATTGTAGTCTTCAATATAAATAAAGCCTTCCCGGCCTTGATGTTCCATTTTCTCAAGGCTTCAGCATTTTCTTTCGGTGGAGGCGTTGTGTCACTGCCAGCAACTATTTCCCATAAATCCTGTCCTTGTAGGTAGAATTCTATGCAAGTCCGCCAATAACCATAGTTGTGGTTATTGAGACTCTTGATTCCACTGCTCGTACTTGCAAGATCTGCCATCATGACGTCCAACGTCCAATAAGCTTGGTCCCAGACCGATGAGCTTTCACAGTTCCTAACTGTGCTCCGACAGAATCTCCCTTAGGGCCTTGGTGTTAACAAGACAATGTAAACGTCCAACGTTTACCGATGAGTACCTCCACTAGCAATGGTCCCGAACGACCAGCTCTGATACCAATTGTTGGAAGCTTCGACGAGCCCAACACACCCACTATAGAGGACCTAGGTTATACTCACTCACTAGACCAACACTTTGACGTTGGTTAGCCTTTAATTTTATGAATCCTTAGTGCACAATAGTATTTAGGCGACAATGTCGACCATATATCATTCAGGCGGTATAACCGACCATGTATTACTTAGGCGGCAGAGCCGACCATATAATAAAAATAACACAAGTGCACTAAGAACTCAAACACAAACTAAGGCTTGATCGGGAAACTTAACAAAAACACTTATATTAAATTACAATTACAATATTACTTACAAGCTTTATCTTCTCTACTTTCGCTAACTCACACTCTTCTTCTCTTCTTCACAACTCACTTCTTATTTCACTCTCACAACTTCACACACTTTACAAATGAAATCCTCACCCTTATTTATACTACTCCATGGAAGTTTCTAGAAACTAGATATTTCCAAGGATATATATAAATATCTAGATATTTTTATACATATAAATATCTAGATATTTCTTACACACATAAATATCTAGATTTTTCTTTATATTTTAATATCTAGATATTTTTCATATACATATTAATATCTAGATATTTTACCCATATACATATACTAATTCCATATTATTCTAAATTTGCATTGTATTTTAACAGTGTAATATATTCGGCATGATGTTTATTGGAGCCAAGTACCATAGTCTAACGAAGAAGAGAAGAGAATGTAAAAGACGTTTAGAAACCTAACGAAATCTATCTCGGTCTATTATAGTAATAACAGACTCGAGTGAGGTTTTTTCTATCCCAGTCATTAATTTTTCAAGGTAATACGGTAACTGTTAATGGGTAAGTTGTGAATTGTATTTCATGTTTGTTAATTAGATTTAAAGTTGTATTAAATATTTTCAACTTTTTAATTTAGTCATTTCGCACTCTTCTAATTGATCTCATGAATCCGCCACTGATTAGCTTTGATATGTCGATCATCTATTTTTTTTTCATACGTCTATTCGGAAGGAGCTAATAATGTATAAAACTAGTAATCGGAAAGGATTGTCTATGCAATTGCAATATTTCTTACAAATCACATTAACTTGTCAGAATGGTCATTCTGATACCACTATTTTTACAATGTGAATCAGATTTTTGGTTAGGTGAAACGTGATATATGATATTATTTCCAGTCATAGAATATTTCATATATTGAGACATTTATGAAAGTTTCCATACTGAAGAGTAAGAAAGTGTAAAATTATTGTTAATTGGCTTGTTCTCTTACGTTTTTTTTTTCTTATCACGTTGTCTTATTTAGTTTTCAAGTAGGGGTTGGTTTTTGTGTGGTGGTTTTTTGTTTCTAGTGTTGTTTTTCGTTGGGTAAATTTCGTGTCTTTTCTTGTAATCGTTTCGTGGCTTCATCTTTTTGATGATTGTCCCGAGTTTAATATAAGTTCTAGTTTTTTTGCAAAAAATAAAAATAAAAAAAAAGTGTAAAATTGTTGTTAATTGGCTCATTAGGCGTCAACCAAAATGTTAGCCGGCAGTTAGAAGTTAGTTACTAGCTTTTGTCTTTTAGCTTGTACAGTACATAAAGCTTCTTGAAATAATTGGTGAGTAATGACACATAATAGATGAATAAATTAAAAAAACAACTTAGATATAGCTTCGTATAATTAAGTCAAGTTGTCGTCATCCTGATCCTTAAACCATCTCAATGTCAGCGGATCGAATTTGAATTTTGAATGGATCTGAAAGAAAACTCTCATCAAGGTCAATCTGGAGCTTCGTATATCAGACAAATTAATTAAGAGGGTGAAGTTGAGCGAGACTCGAACTCGCGATCTCAACCTCAACCTCAAACACAAGGAATGGAGAGATACCCGCATAATATTTTCATGACATTTTTTTTACAATTTTCTACACAATTTTTTTTTACCACATCAATCTTATATATAAGTAGTTTTTATATAATCGAAAGGAAAAAACGTTAAACTTTTGTACGATTTTTTTATTTCTTTACGCAAATTAAATCGTATTTATAAATAGTTAGTATATAATCAAAAGGAAAATACGAAAACGACTTTACGTTTTGTTTACAATTGTAATAGGTGTTTCGTATGTTAAAAACGAGTTATTGTTTCTTAGGTTATGTTATGCTCATCAACTTTAGAGTATTTTTATTAGAAGTATATAGTTGGATACTAAAAATAGTTTTTCGTAAACAGTAGAGGAGTGGCCGCTGCAATGCGCGACTGAGTACCCTGATTGTTAAATTCATTGTGTGATATTGTATAAGCAACTTCTCACTATATAGTTACCATTGATTTGGTAAGATGAAAATGGAAATCATTGTCTTTAACATGGTTTTGTGGATGATCTAATTATATCCTTGTGACCATGTCCCCTGTGTTGATGTTCTGTTCAAGCTTTGAAGATTGTCAAAGACTTCATTTATTGTCGGGCGATTTTTTGGATCGCTGGTGAGACAACGTAGAATGATGGTAGAAAACTCGTACGCTTCTTCCATGCCCAAATCCTTAGATATCCTTTTGTCGATTACATTATGTAATCGTTTTTTGTCACTTAGATATGGTGTGGCCCAATGCGAAAGTTCCTTTATTCGACCGTTTGGATACCTCTTAAGAGCACTGGGAGTGGTGACTGAGGTCACTTGGCATGTCAGGCGTGACTTGCTGAGTCAAAAAAAGTGGGGAGTGGTGACCTATGTCACTTGGGGTATGTCAGTTTTTATTTTTGTAACATAAATTAATATAACATTAATTAATACAGAACAAAAAAGCTGGAATGGGGCCTCAATTTACGTCGCCTACACGACTGACCTAGGGGGAACGCAAGCAAGTGAAGAGGTGGGAGAGTGGGGTGACATGCAACGAGGTCAGGGACGGGGTAGGAGACGAGCTCCACTCCCAGCCCTCTAATCGGTTTTAAACCTGAAAGAATCTCCAACAACACTACACCTAAGCTATACACATCTGTCTTTTGTGTCAAATGACCTATTTCATTGAGAAACAACACTTAGAATATTTTGTAAGCAAGCTTATTTTGTTCATAATGTATAAAATCTATACCTGTTCCAATGTACTCGGGAGCAAAGTAACCCTGACTACCAAGAACTTTGGTAGATAGATGTTTTTTGTCACCTTGTGGACCGAATCTAGATATTCCAAAATCTGCAATCTTTGGAGTGAAGTCCTGCATTTTTCTGTGTTAACTATGTATATATCTGACATAGTTGTAATTTTGAATCAGAAAATGAAATTTAATTGAACTTAACCGACATGGTCAAGAAGAATATTGGCAGACTTAATGTCACGATGTATGATCGGTCTGTCCATCGTGTGCAGATACATTAAACCTCTTGCTATCCCAATCGAGATCTTCATTCGCTTTCTCCAACTTACTTTTCTACTACATTCTGCCAAAAATCAATCAAATATTGCGCAAAAGGTTTTGTTCCAGAAACCTTAGCCGCCCCACACCAGACAGTCTCAGGCCCAACATGTGAGAGTTAAATTGAGCTGACCTGGCAGCAAGGTGACAGTCATGGCCGGCCCATTGGGTGTGCAACCTGTGCAACAGCACAGGGCCCAACTTTTTTGGGGGCCCAAAATATCCAAGTTTCTTATATGAAATCAATATACACTGATTTGTATTTAAGGCAAAGGTTACCGAATGGATCCTTATAAAGGAGTATGGGCCCAATTTCTTTTAAAAGTGTTAATATTTATCTATCTCGGACTCTATGAATATCGGATATCTAATGGCAAAAATTTTGTGTTTCGTATGTTGCTTTTATAAAAAAATATATCTTGTGTTTGGGGCCCATAGTTTAATTTGGCACAGGGCCACTAAAATCATCGGGCCGGCCCTGGTGACATTGTTTTGGAACGAGATTCAAAAACTAGTCATTTGCTTTTGTGCACATACCCAAATGCCCTTAACCAACCAGGATATACGCACGAGGGAAAAATCAATCAATTATTTAGTTAGGCCAAAACATGAAGTTTATGGAGCTAATTACCTCTTGAAAGATTCTCCTCCAAAATTCCCATAGCAATAAACTCAAACATTAGCATTCGATGTACGCCATCAGCGCAAAATCCCAACAATTGCACCACATTTGGATGATAAAAGCTACTTAGAATCCTCAATTCATTCTACAATATAAGACAAGTTTGTGAGATGTTAGTTAGTTATAAAAAGGGAAAGAAAAAAAATGTAATATATGTAGTGATCTAACCCTCCATTCATCTAATCCTTGAGATCCTTCTTTCTTGATCTTTTTAATGGCAACCGCTAATCCATATCCCTGTTTTGCAGACTCTTTGGTTCGATAATCCAGCCAACCTTTATATACATCACCACACCCTCCTTGTCCTACTAAATTTTTGTTACTGAATTTTCTAGTTGCTTCTTTCAATATGTTGTATGTAAAAATCTCTGTTCTACAGGGTTGAAAGTGGTTTAGATACTCTTGACCCCTTGATTTCTCTGCGCAAATCAAAACATCTTGTATGTATATTAATCATAAAACCAACGAAATTGTTACTTATTGCATTAAAAAAAATTTCATCCCAATCAATAATAGAAATACGACCTGTGGAAGGATCGATACGAGTGAGCTTTCCTAAATTGTTGCCCATAACATCCGAACCAAACTTTTTTTGAAACAAGAAGATTTTTTATAGTATCCTTCACTATATTGATGGAGTGAACTAAGAACGTTCTTGTTATGTAGATGATTACAATTACAATGCATATATTATATGCTTGCTTTTGTACACTAGCTAGCTCATTCAGGAAGCATGGAAACTTAATTAATTATAACAATGGAAACTTATTTTGATCTACTAATAACTTAATTAAAGTGTAATGACTTTCGATAATCAGGTATAAAGATATAAGTAGTTGTTTTGATGGATAATCAAGTATAAAGATATAAGTAGAGCAATTTAGTGATAAATAACATGAAGACCAACACCGATAGCTTCCCTTCTCCCAGATATGTCAATTTCAACTTTATCTTCAATCTACTTTTGATTTGATTTTGCTTTATTCGAATTTAGGGTTTTCCAAATCGTTGCTGTTTAAATTGCCTTTATCATCATATTAATAACGTATTTTATTAATTTCATGTTTATTTATCTGCTATCAAAAAGACAGATCCATTATTATATTCATGTATGTGGATAAGGTAATGTTTGTACAGATCCAGATCTGATTCCTTTTTCTCTGATTAGTTCATTTCAATTCCTGTAAAATTCGTATTATTAAAATACAAATGAAATTAAGTTCGCACAATTTCCATTTCATCTTCTGCTAACTTTCATCCCCATTTCCAATTTCTTCTCACCAAATTTCCACCACCGTAAAACCACCCTAATCCACCCAACATCCACCACCAAAGTGTAAAAATGGAGTGTGTGAGAGAGAGTGAGAGGAGAGAGAGTGAGAGGAGAGAGAGTCATGCACACAGGTTTAGTACGACGGGGTAGAGAGATCGCGGAGAGGGAAAGCCTAGGGTTCCGACGACAACAAAGTTTTTCGGGCATCGTTTGACATCATTTATGTTCTTTAATTTCGGTGATCATTGGGCTATTTCTGATCTTTGGCGGGTCTTCAAGCAATTCAGCGATCTTAGGGACATCTACTTGGCAGGCAAACGACTAAGAAATGGACTCAAGTTCGCTTTTGCTAGGTTCCATGGTGTTGGAGATGAAGCACAGTTTCTTCGTCGACTAGAAAGCATAACGTTTGATTCAAGACCAATTAGGGTTTTTAGAGCCGTCAACCGTTCGCAAAACCCTGACTCAAATCGTTTCAATACCAGGCCTGTTTTTCAAGGCAACGGACCAAAAGGTAATACTGGTGGTGCTGTCTGGATACCAAAGGGGTCATCAAAGGTGGGCACTAGTCGTGGAGATGATTTTCCGGCTCTCAATGAGGTATTCGGTGAACCTAAATCTAGGTTATTCGGTGAACCTAAACCTCAGGAGGATTTAAGAACACTGCTGATCAAATCTAGATCGAGAAAGGCCTGGAAATCGGAAGAAGCTGAAAGGTTTCGTACGGTGGAGGTTGAAGATAACTCTCCATTGGTGGGGATGGAAGATTGTATTATTGTTGGTGAACTGAAAAACATTGGTGCACTTAACCTTATTACCACGATAGGGCTGGCTAACGGATACGATGGTATACATATTAAGTACATTGGTGGCCTACATGTGTTATTGATATGTGCCAACAGTGTTACGGCCAAAAATATTGTATGTGATGCTAATTCGCCGGTGAAAAAGTGCTTTAATGAGTTAAAATTGTGGGATGGCCGTTCAGTCAATTCGGGTAGATTAACGTGGGTCGAGATCATAGGGGTTCCGTTTAAATATTGGTCTTGTAGTACCTTTAAATCAATTGCGGAGTGGTGGGGGCCAGCCCTGGATTTCAAGAATTGCTATATTATTCGTGGTAATCAAAATCTAATTTCGGGTAAAGTCTTGATTCATACTAAGAATGACAAACGCATCAATGGAATAGTAAAATTGGTCGCAGGCATCTGGTGCAAACATGTTGGTATTTCAGAATGTGATGATAAAATAGAACTTGATTTGGAAAATATTCCACAGTCGGATTGGGACAGTTCGGAAGATGAGGAAGAAATTCCGGATTCTTTGTCCGGTGATGACGCTTCCGATGAACTTGAAGATGGGGAGATTCGATCGGAAAAAGGTCAGGTGAATGGTGGCGGTCATGGCAGCTTACCATTGCAGGTGGAAGATGATGGGTCTTCCTGCATGGGAATTAGGCAACCTTTTGATAAAGATAATAATGATGATGCTTTTTTGTCCAATGTGCAAGAATCACCTATAGATGCAAATATCTCCAAGTCCAAGACTCCGGATACCAAGGTGAGGTCTGATGTCTCGAATAAAAAAGTAAATCCTGAGGGTTGTTATTCGGGTACTAGTGTTGGGTCAGCTCACTTCAACTTAAATGGGCCCAACTTTCATGTTGATAAATCTGGCCCAGTATCTCGTGATAATCCAGCAAAGGTGCTTAGTGTTGATGGGCCTATTAATCAAAATAAGTTTAATGTCATTAGGTCGGCCGATCCAAGAGATAATGTGGTGATAGAGGATCTCGGTGATACCGATTGCTCATCGGATGAAGAAGAATGTAAAAGTCCAGTTAAGAACTACGGTGGTGACGGGGTGGAGAAGGCTAAGATTTCCGGTGATACATCCTCGTTGAATGTTATGGATACCGCTAACAACTATTTGCCTAAAAAAGCAAGTAAAGGGGTTGTTTATGCTTCTGATTCGTCCAATTGCTGCTGGAATTCCATCGGCAACTGAAAAGCTTCATCGAAAATTTTACATGCGAAAAAATCGTCTAGGAAAGGGAAAGGCGTTGAGGATCCAAGTGGGATTAATTGTGTGACATGTGGTAGTAGAAGATCGAAACTGAGTAAGAAACCATCGTCGTCTAGGAATAGCAAGAAGAAGGAGGTGAGCCAATTGATATCGGAAAACAGTATTGGAGTTGAGGAATTCGGCACCAATCTTGGTCTAAAATGGACCAAGAAAGATATGTAAGTGTCTTCTTTCTCTGTTCGTATCTTCTTTTTATTTATGAAGATTATTTCCTTAAACATTCGTGGGTTCGGGTCCGGGAAAGAAAGTAAGTTTGGTGATGTTAAAAGCTTATGTTTGGTCGAAAGGCCCTCTATTCTAGCATTTCAAGAAACTAAATGTCATAACCTTGTCGACAATTGGATATTCGGGCTTTGGGGTTCTAATGATTGTGGGTATGTTCAAAAAGAAATGATTGGTAAGTCGGGGGGACAATTAATAATTTGGGATAAAAACATCTTCGAGGTTTATAGTGAGCTAATTGGTGACTTTTTTATTGCTATACGGGGGAAATGGAAACAGTCGGGAAATGAATCGATTATTGTCAATGTGTACGGTCCGCATGATGACGCCAATAAATGTAAGTTTTGGGATTCGCTGGACAAGATCTTGTGTATTGATGGTGTGTCGTGGGTCATTTGTGGGGACTTTAATGAGGTTAGAGATAAGTCGGAAAGATTGAATTGTGAATTTTTTTTATAATCGGGCTAGGAGGTTTAACGAGTTTATTGATAGAAATAGTTTAGTGGACATTCCTTTGGGTGGGAGGAAATTTACTAGGGTTAGTGATGATGGGTTGAAAATGAGTAAACTAGATAGATTCTTGGTTTCGGACGACTTTCTTAGCTTTTGGACCGATCTAAAAGTGGTGGCTTTAGATAGAACTGTATCGGATCATTGTCCTATTATGATGTCGGATGGTGAAGTGGATTTTGGGCCTAAACCGTTTAAAATCTTTGATGATTGGTTCGTGGTTGAGGGTATTGACAAGGTTATTGCCGATTCTTGGTCTGGTCCAATGGGGGGTAACCGGAAGGATTGCGTTTTTCGTAACAAGTTAAAAAGACTAAAAGGAGACCTTAAAGAATGGAGTAAAGTTCACTTTGGCAAGCTTGATTGTGAGATTGAGTCGGTTAAAAAGGTGGTAACGGATCTTGAAATGAAAGCAGAAGTAGGTAGTTTAAAGGATGAAGAGCGGACTAAATGGCTAAACTCGAGAAAAACATGGATGGAAAAGGAAAAAATCAAGACAGGGATGCTAAAACAGAAAGCTCGTGTTCGTTGGATGATCGATGGAGACGAAAACTCAAAATATTTTCATAATTCCTTAAAGAGGAAATATAATAAAAACAACATCCGGGGGATTAATGTTAATGGGTCTTGGTGTGAAAATCCTAATACAATCAAAGAAGTTGCTTTCAACCATTTTAAAAGCATATTCGAGGTACATAATTCGGAAGGACCAAGCCTTGAAGGGCTGTTTTCTGAATTGATTACATCAGCGGACAACGAGCTCTTAGAAGCTCCTTTCACGGAAGGGGAAATTTGGGAATCGGTCAAATGTTGTGGTAGTTCGAAGGCCCCGGGACCGGATGGGTTCAACTTTGGTTTTTTCAAAAAGTTTTGGTCCATAATCAAAGATGATTTGGTAGGTGCTATCAACTGGTTTTGGGTTTTTGGCGAGTTTTCAAAGGGTTGCAATGCCTCTTTTGTTTCCCTTATTCCGAAGAAATCGGACCCGCTGAGTTTTAGTGATTATCGCCCGATTAGTCTTATTTGCAGTTATTATAAAATTATCGCGAAGATGTTGTCTTTGAGAATTTGTAAAGTGGTACCTAGTCTTGTAGGGAAGGAACAGAGTGCGTTTCTTGGGGGTAGATATATTCTAGACGGTGCGTTAGTTGCAAATGAAGTGGTCGAAGATCTTAAACGAAACAAAAAGCACGGCCTAATTTTTAAGGTAGACTTCGAGAAAGCCTTTGATTCGATTAATTGGGATTATCTTCTTGAAGTGATGAAATGTATGGGGTTCGGTACCAAATGGTGTAAGTGGATTTACTCGTGTCTTAAATCGGCTACAATCTCCATTCTCATAAACGGGTCTCCGACAAGTGAGTTTAATCTTAAAAGGGGCGTTCGCCAAGGTGATCCCTTATCACCTTTCCTTTTTATTATTGCAGCGGAGGGACTTAATATCCTAACGAAAAAGGCGGTTGAGAGAGGGATGTATAAAGGGGTGGAGGTGGGTAATGATAAAGTCGTCATTTCTCATTTGCAATATGCGGATGATACGATTTTTTTTGGCGAATGGAGTAGACGTAATGCGCGAAATTTATTGTACTTGTTGGAATGTTTTGAACGGGCTTCGGGGTTGAAGGTTAATTATAATAAAAGTCAATTATTTGGGATAGGCATTAGTAATGATAACGTGGAAGCTCTTGCGTCTTGGTGTTCATGTCTTGCAGGTCGGTTGCCTTTCATGTATTTGGGTATTCCCGTGGGTAATAAGATGAAGAAATTGAATGATTGGTCCCCGGTGATCGAGAAATTTAACAAGAGGTTAGCGGACTGGAGAGCAAAAATGATTTCATTCGGTGGACGGTTAACTTTAGTTAAGTCGGTTCTCTCTAGCCTACCTCTCTATTACTTCTCGCTCTTTCGTGCCCCTACTTGTGTGCTAAATTCTCTCGAGAGTGTGAGACGGAAATTTTTTTGGGGCGGGACGGGTTCTAACTCTAAAATGTCATGGGTTAAGTGGGAAAAAATCCTTCTTCCTCACGAAGAAGGAGGTTTAAATATCATGTCCTTAAAAAGTAAAAATTTAGCTCTTCTTTGTAAGTGGTGGTGGAGGTTTAAAACCGAAACTAACACTTTGTGGGTCGCCGTAATTCGTAGCATTTATGGTTCTAATGGAGGTCTTGTGCTTGGAAACGGGCTTGTCCGAAAACCAAACGCTAGCCTTTGGAATTCTATTTGTGTTGCAGGAAATCATGTGGACGGGTTAGGGATTTCTTTCTCTAAGTCTTTCATACGCTTGCTCGGGGACGGGAAAAGCACCTCTTTTTGGAATGACATTTGGGTGGGGAACGCAAGCCTCAAAGACAAATTCAAAAGATTATACAGGCTCGAGATTGACAAAGATATCAACATCAGTAACAAAACCGAAGAATTTAAGGGAGATGGGCTCGGCAATTGGGCCTATCCACCTATGGGACGAACGAATAGTGAACTAACTGAATTGCGAGATACTGTTCGGAACTTGCAGCTGATCGAAGATAAAAAAGACTGTTGGAGCTGGAATCTCAATTCGAAGGGTACATATATGGTCAAGGACTGTTGGGTTCTAGTGGACAAAGTCATCCTACCACGTGCGGTTAATTCAATTGAGTCGTTGCGAAATGGTTTGGTTCCAAAAAAAGTAGAGGTGTTTATTTGGCGGGCGAGATTAGGTCGTATACCGGTAAGGTTCGAGCTAGATAAACGGGGCATCGATTTGAACAGCGTGAGATGTCCGATTTGTGATGGTGACATTGAGACGGTGGAACATATACTTTTTTCTTATCAAATGGCCAAAGACATATGGGCGAAAGTCCTTAAATGGTGGGGGTATAATTCGGCTTTATTCGGGTATGAGGATATTTTTAATGGTACCTTCGGCTGCGTAGCACATGATCAAAAAAGGAACCAATGGCAAGCGGTTTGTTGGGTGGTTTGTTACATTATATGGAAGAATCGAAATGCAAAGGTGTTCAAGAATAAGCTCGAGACGGTCCCATCTTTATTTAGCGAGGTTCAAGTTCTTTCATACGATTGGATTTCACGACGTTGCAAGGGTCATATTATGGATTGGCTTCAATGGTTCTCACAACCTTAGTTTCTCTCTTTTGTTAGTTGCAATCTTTGCAATTAGCTTAGGGCGGTGTAATTTGTTTTCTCTATTTCTTTCGTGATGTATTGTGTTGTTAAGGTTGCTCAGTCAACCATGTACTATTCGTGATTGTTTAATATAAGTCCTTCTTGCTTTTCAAAAAATAAAAATAAAGATATAAGTAGTTGTTTTGATGCATTATCAAGACCGAGTAAAGGTTCAATCAATTACTCCCTTTTTTTATAAACAGTAGTTATGAGTTTGTGACGAGGTCGAACGCGATGTCAGAATCCACCCAGCTGATCATTTCTTGAGATGAATCATTACAGTCATACCGCCCATCAGGAGAAAAACCCACATGACAAATCCATACGCAAGGGCGGAAATATGTGGGGGCAGGGTGGGGCGGCCGCCCCTAGTGAATTTGTAATTTTCAGTGTAAAATTTTTGGATTTTCAATTTTGCCCCCGATGGATTTTTTTACCAAAAAGTCTTCAAATTTAGCCACAAAAGCCTCCATATTCTGCCCTAAAGTTTCCGTATTTTGCCCAAAAACCTCCGTATTTTGCCGAAACACTTCCATATTTTGTCCAAAAACCTCCATATTTTGCCCAATAAAAGAAATTTCGCCCCCGGTGAAAAAAATTCTGCTTCCGCCACTATCCATACGGGCATCATGTGTGGTAAAACCCCTCGGTTGAGACTCGAACGTAAGACGTCCAAGACCTCGAAGGCTTATGAAATGGGCAGGTGACTTAAAAGAAAAATATTTTACAGTTCATGGGGTCAAGCCCCTTAACTCTTTTATAGAAAGTCAGATCATCACTAATACACTTCAAGATTAATTACTCCCAAGTGCACATAATTTTTATCCGTTCATACAAAACTGGTTGATTAATATATTTGCATTATAAGTGCATAAACTTCATTAATAATTATTAGGATTCTGCTAACAAAAACTTTTAGGGGGTAATCGTTAGCAAATCATTTTTATTTTATTATTAGGAGTATTATTATTATTATTATTATTATTATTATTATTATTATTATTACATATTACATATTACATATTTGCTTAAAAAAATGAAAAACTTCCTAACATGTTACAAAAACATTATCTAAAAGAGGAAGCCTCAAATACAACAAAGAGAAAACATGAATAAACATCCAAACTCAACCAAACACTCAAAACCTAACAAGAGCTCAAAACTCAACCCAATCATTGAAAACACAATTGAAACAAACAAATAGCACAACATAAACAAACAAAGAAGCAAACCGAATAGGGTACTCAATCAAAATGTCAACGCAAGATTAATGACCATTTTGAAAGAATTAACCTGACATCCAAACAAGAGAGCTCAAGTAAATCAAGCTCAAATGTTCTTAGCAAATTCCGAAAACTTCCTCATTTCTTCACCTTAAACCGGTCTCCACTTACGAGTTTTCTCATGCTTAACCGAAATATTGGACGGATCACTGGAATTATTGAGAACGTCGTTGACTTTAACGTTTCTCAAATTTCTTCATCATCTCATCAAAGTGACCCAAAAAATATTTTAAAAGTTGAATTTGCCTTAGCAAAATTTGATTCCTCGCTAATAGGTTTTTTGCTATACACTTGTCAAAAACACAAGCATCTGAATCAATAAGAAGCAGTTGATTTTAAACATTATGGCGTTGTTATTCTATGCAAAAAGGACGACTCCTCACGATGAGAGTCTAATGGTGACGATTATTAAATTAAATAAAAATTGAAAATAAGTTCTAAATTTTTTTGTTTTTGAAAAGCAAGGAAGACTTACTAAAAAGAGGCTCAAAACATACATAGTTTATAATAAAGCACCATACAGTAACTTGAATTAAAACAAGTAGCAGACAACTAATTCACCAAACCACAACCCAAGTGTAGGTTATGAATAAGAAAATTAGCTGAATTGGGCAGACTGTAGAGATTACAGCCCAAGGTGCAGACCATGAATGAACTGAGCAAAAAACCTCAAACAAACGCGACCACAGCAGCCCAAACACAAATGCCTCAGCAGCGAATCATGACCCCGAACATGAACTTGGATCAAATAACCACTTTTGCCAATCCAAGTTGATTTTATTGTCTCGATTCAAAATCCATTCTAAACTTTTTAATTGTTTCTCGTTTAAAGTTACGGGACCATTCCACCCCTTCTTTTTTAATACCATTTGGTTACGATTTTTCCAAATCAAGCAACCGGTTGTCCATTTAACCGCTTGCCAAATTTTAACCCGCAAGTCCTTATTACCATTGATAGATCCATCGCCAAACACATCTTCTGAATCCCGCAATATGTAACTACCTTTTTTCCACCATTTGATGACCCTATTCTATACATCATCAGTTATTTACACGTAGGAAAGCGCGTGCTCTACCGATTCCAACTTGTCATTGCATACTGGACACCTTACCGAATCTAAATTTAACCCTCGCTTATCTAGCTCAGTGCGCGTCGCTAACCTTTTCTTTCTTGCTCTCCAACTGAAAATGTCTATCATTTTAGGGATTAGGTTGTTCCGTGTCGTGCTGAAACCATTCAAATAAGTTTTAAATCTTTATACTACTATTTGTAAAGTTATTAAAATATTTTATCAAAGAAAATTATTAAGTTAGTGCTACATGACACCTCGTGATTTTTTATTAAGGGTAAGAAACTTTTGACAAAATATTCAATGAGGATGCTATTACTTGTAACTTGAATAAAATTGTGATCATTATTATTTTTGGACTTTGTTGAATATACTGACATTTCATTCTCGAGATCTATTTGAAAAAGAATAGAAAGAAAAAAAAAACATACGGAAAACATGTAATATAAGATCAGTTATTTGTTCGCTTGTACCACAAAAATTCACCTACGATGATTCTGAACTATCACAAAGCGGTAGTTACACTGAGATTAGTCAGTTCGCAATGCTGATTGAAAACTCCAGCATACTTAAAGAAAGATAAGTAATATGTACTCCCTAAGTTAAAAAGAAAGTAATTGGCCTAGCGATATCTGAATAACTAATCAACTTTAAAGTTGTAGGTTCAAGTTTTGAGGTGGACTATTATTAAATATCCTTAATAGGGCTTATGTATTTTTCTTTTAATAAATAAATAAATAAGAAGACAAAATTTTATTCCTCGTCCATGAACTTTACAGTAAATTTGACTCCTCGTCCTTTTTTTTTTTGTGCATCCATCGTCCCTAATGTATCACAATTCTACATCCCTCGTCCCTAAAAAGGACGAGGGATGTAGAATTGTGATATATTAGGGACGAGGGATGCACACAAAAAAAAGGACGAGAATTCAAATTTGATGTAAAGTTCAGGGACGAGGAATGAAATTTTGTCAAATAAGAATAAATAAAATAATTAGTTATCCCTACATAAGTAAGTGATCGACAGAAAGAATATTGTTAGGACCAACATATTATGTAGGCCTGTGCATGGTACGGTTCTGTTCCAAATTAATTCGGTTCGGTTCCGTCCCGAGTCCCAAATTAATGAAGAAAGTCGTACCGAGGACCGTACCAAATAATTTCGATCCGGTTCGGTTCGGTTCGGTTCCATGATTTTCAGTTCGGTTCTCGGGAAAGAACAGTCCCACTTGAGTACACTCATCATTGACTGTTTGGATTGCGATTGCAGCCAGTCTACTTTTCAAGACAGGTAGTAAAAGCGTCTATTTTCATATGACATGCATAATATATATCATCCTACATGTGTTTTCTTTTAGAAAAAAGCCAGACTATTATTATAAATAATATTAACAGAGTACACAATAAAACACAACTACATAGAGAAATGGAGAAGTATATGCAATGATTTAAAACAAAGATACAAAAGTCGAATGAAAACATCATCTTAAAATATTACTCTTTCTATTTGATGGTTTAGTAAACACAACATGAAAAAATACAATAAGAAGACAATAATAGTAGAGACTATTTGTTAATAAATGTAAATATTTCAGTCCGGTCCGTTTCCCGATTTTTCGGGTTCGGTCCGTCCCGTACCGGGGACCGATAAATATGAAATTTAAGGACCATGGACCATACCGAAACTCCTCGGTCCGGTTCGGTTCTGGTCCGATTCGGTCCGGTCAAATAGCATTTATAAGGAGGCATGTATGAGATATAAATACACACTTCTTCCATTAATCCTTTAAACTTTGAACACAGCTAAGTTAAATCCTCTCAACCCTAAGTACTTGTACACATGAAGCTAATTTGAAATCAATAACATATATAATATATCAAGAAATTTTCGTCAAACGATAAAAGAACCAATCAAAAGTATGTAGCTAAGTTATTTACTCTGTATTTTCTTTAATTTTATTAGAATGATTAAAAATTAATTAAAATTATACGCTATCATATGGTAAATTAATTTGGTTAATGTAATTATATGCAGAAAATGAGTAGTCATTATCAATATACAAACTGTGTATGTGTCCTAAGGTGTTTGAACTTGCATTTTGAAAATTAATTATAAGTATTAGAGCTGTAACAAAACGTGTTATACATCATTGATGTTTAAATTTGATTATGTTATTTGATACCACAATAATCAAAATATTTAATCATGCTGATAAAAAAATTATTTAGTCGAGAGTTTTATGAAAGGACCCGTCCTAATCCATCCGGACAAAGTCCACATCGATTACAAACGATTCACATTAGTTGGTTACATCGCGAGGTACTTGACCTCTATATGATACATTTTACAAACATTGCATTCGTTTTGAAAAGACCAACTTCCTTACATCGAAAATTGACGATATGCATACCATTTCATAATATATCTAATTATAATTATCTTAATAATATTCTTGATGAACTCGACGACTCGAATGCAACGTCTTTTGAAATATGTCATGAATGACTCCAAGTAATATCTTTAAAGTGAGCAAATGCACAGCGAAAGATTTCTTTCATACCTGAGAATAAACATGCTTTAAAGTATCAACCAAAAGGTTGGTGAGTTCATTAGTTTAACATAAATAATCATTTTCATCATTTTAATAGACCACAAGATTTTCATTTCTCATAAACATACGTCTCATACATAGAGACAAAAATATCATTCATATGGATTGAACACCTGGTAACCGACATTCACAATATATATATATATATATATATATATATATATATATATATATATATATATATATATATATATATATATATATATATATATATATAAGAATATCTCCATCATTCCGGGATCCTCCATCGGAGATGATATAAATTTCGAAGTACTAAAGCATCCGGTACTTTAGATGGGGCTTGTTGGGCCCGATAGATCTATCTTTAGAGCTCGCGTCAATTAGGGTGTATGTTCCCTAATTCTTAGATTACCATACTTAATAAAAAGGGGCATATTCGATTTCGATCATTCAACCATATAATATAGTTTCAATTACTTGTGTCTATTTCGTAAAACAGTTATAAAAACAGCGCATGTATTCTCAGTCCCAAAAATATATATTGCAAAAGCATTTAAAAAGGGATTAATGAAACTCACCTAATGTATTTTGTAGTAAAAATACATTGAACGACATTGAACAAGTATAGGGTTGGCCTCGGATTCACGAACCTATATCAGGTATATATATTAACACATATAATAACATTTAAACAAGTTCGCATATTAATATTTATTAATAAATAACTTAGTTACATCTAATTAGATAGTTTAAATAAATGCTTAAAATTTAAATATTAGATTCATATTAAAGTGTTTTAATTAAAATATATAATGTATTAAAGTTTATATATATATGATTATATTAAGATATTTTCATATATTATGTGTAACTTAAATAACAATAATACTTTAGTTTTAAGATATTATTATGTAATATGATATATGTATATAATAAATATAGTTTTGTAAAAACATTATTTGTTTGATAATATAATAATTATAATAATAATAGTAATTCTAATAATAATAATAATAATAATAATAATAATAATAATAATAATAATAATAATAATAATAATAATAATAATAATAATAATAATACCTAATATAAAGAACACGCGTTCTATTAGGGTTTCCCCAAAAACAGATCGAGATAGCAGAAGTACCACAGAGAAGGGTTTCATCAGTTTCATCATCGAGCAATCGTTCAAACAGAAATCATCATCATCCTCATCATCATCTTATCTTCCCTTCCACATCATTATCATCATCATCAACAGAATAATCAATGGGTAATTATCGATGAACATCAGGTCAATCGAATCGTCATCAACCTCGTTCCACTTCATCATCGATCTCCCTCATCGTTCTCCATCAATCGATCAAGTAGTCGATTCATCAATTGATCGAGTAAGTAAATAGTTCATTGATATTTTTTTTTTTCTTGATTTCTTCATATCCCTAAATATATATTTTGTGCTTTATAATTGGATCAAACCTAAATGGTAATAAATGGTGTTCTTGGTGGTTTTGATTTAGTGAAGATGTTTTTCGGTTTATAGAACATAAAAATTCGTGGCAGTAATAGTTTATTCGGATGGTAGAAAGAAACAGGAATGGATCTCGATGATGGTGTATTTGGTTGAAAATAGAACATAACAGGAGTAGTTGCAGGGGTTTGATGGTTCACAAATAAGAAAGAAAGTGGAGAGAGATAGAGAGATTTAGTAGTGGTTGTCGATTGTAGCAAAGAGGTGGCAGCTCTGCAGGTAGTAGTATCCTGACTGAATAGGAGGCAAAGTCAATAGTTGCAGGTTTGTATTGATGTTGTTGTGAATATTTGAATATGGCAGGCGTATTCTGTTAATTCTTACTTCCTGTTACTACTACTACTATATGTTTTTTCGATAAATAAAGATATTGCTAGTCTCAAGTGTTTCTATGATTCTTGAAAACTTATAGATTGTTAATCGATGGCTCCTGATGAGTTGTTTCCATTGTAGGTACATCAGAAAAAAATTTGTGGTTGTTTGGGTGGTTAAAGAGGATCGTGGCAGTGGTGGTGATTTCAATATAGTGGCGATTGAGGTGATGGAGGTGGTCTGTGTTCGATCAAAGGGAAACAGAAATATTCATAGTCAATGGTGGTTGTAGAGGGTGGTTTCATTGACTGTAGTAGCAGCAGAAAGTTGCAGATGGTGTTTGTTTGAATTGGTAACGGGTGTTGGATTAAGGTGGCTCAAGCAGGTAATAAACATGATTTTTCCCACCAATTTAGTTAATAAAGATTGGTTCTGTAATCTAATCTCAATTAATTCTGCAGCAGTATGAAGAAGAAAAAAAATATTACCTTGCAAGTCAATGATGATGGATGATGAAGGTTCTACTGGCAGTGGTGATATAGGTCTAGGATAGCACAACATAAACAATGAAGTAAAGCTTTCTGGTGGCCGGTTTACGAGTAGAAGGTTGGCATCAAACACGAGTAGTTGGTGTTGTGTTGATGATTGAAAAAAAAATTGACATTACAATGTGGTTATGGTTCGATGATGGTTATGATGGTTCAAATATGATAGTAGTGTAACAGTAAGTCTTGATAAATCCTTGGCGTTTATTCAAATTCAAAATAGATTTAGAAATAGCAGTTAGTGTGATCTATTTTTTTCTATGTGTGTATATGTTATATATCTATACATATATATAATAATATGTACTTGTGGATGGAAGGGATTTAAAATAGAAAGCAAGATTTGTGTTGGATTCTTTTGATAATTCAAAAGCGTGAAAGAGATTTGAAACAGAAAGTGAATATAGCCACCAAAGTCTTGCTTGTGATGTTGTTAAACATACATATAGAAATATGATAGTGACATAAAATTCTAAATCGTACCAATTAAGGACTTTGATGTCCAGAAATAATAATACTGATTTAATAATAATTATATTATTAATACAGATTTATAATAATAGAAATAATAATAATAATAACTTAAAATTATAATTTTATTACTAATTATAAAGATATAACAATTTTTGATGTATCAATTCTATATATCATATCAAATAATAATAATACACTAATATTAACATTAATTTTAATACTAATATTAATAATGAAAGTAAATATGATACATTTAATATAACATTATATTTTTTTTAACTTGTAATTAAATATATTAATGTTGCAGTTTATTAATCACGTGATATTTCATAATTACATATTATATATGTATATATATATATATATATCTATATTGAATGTTTAGTATTTATACCTTACGATATAATCATAATCATTTATAGTAACCATATATATAGATTTATAATATTATCATATATATATATTTATATACATTCATATGATAGTAAATTAATTATTCTATTTACTAGTTTACATTTTTAATTCAAATGATTAAGGTGTACTTTATTAATTTAAAATATTGTATATACACTTATATTTATATATATATATATATATATATATATATATATATATATATATATATATATATATATATATATATATATATATATATTTACATATTAGTTTACATACAATCGTTCGTGAATCGTTGGGAATAGTCAAAGGTCAACTGATCCTATTAACATAGTTCATAAATTTTGAGACTCAACATTACATACTTTGCTTATCGTATCGAAATCATATAAAGATTTAGTTTAAGTTTGGTCGAAAATTCCCGGGTCATCACAGTACCTACCCGTTAAAGAAATTTCATCCCGAAATTTGAGTGAGGTGGTCATGGCTAACAATAAAAATGTTTTCGTGACGAATATGAGTTGATAAATTGAGTTTTATCATCATTGAGTAATATGGATAAAAAAAATCAATTATTCGAAGAGTACGAATGAAGCTATCACCAAAGATTGAAACAGGAAAGTAAGGATTCATCTTAACTTTTGACAGAGTCGGGGTTGAATTTAGAAAAATAAGGTGCGTCTTAACTTTTGACGTTGTCTTGGTTGAATTCCGGAATTCAAGGGATTTAGAGAAAATCTTCTAAATCTAAAAGATTTGATTCTTCGGCGAGTAAGGAAATTAAGATCTCTATAATTAAATACGGTGATCTGCCTCGATTACTCTGTCTGATATTTCCATTATAAATGAAGCTCTTCCGTTCCATTATCCTCACCATTCCCATACTCTCTTCCTTAGTTCATACATCCAAAAGATTGTGAAAATGCTTAATCCCGTTCTAATCCTTGATAATTTTTCCTAATTATCATTTCTGTCATCCTTCTTTTCAATCTTCCACCAGAAAAATCTGTTTACTTTTAATATAACCTTGGGGTGATACTATTCTTAATTATGCCGTGTCTTTATATTGTTGTTCCTATTAATATCCATGGGTTGTAACTTATGTGTTGTTATTGGGTTCTATATCTTCCCTTATATTTCAATGTCCCTGCTTCTGTCTCCTATAATTATTGTCATCCACAGTTAATGCGCTTTCTTATTTGCTGCGATATATACTCCCTTTCTATTTAGGAGCTTCATGCTTTGGTTTACTTTTCACAAGTAACGGTCCAGAATTCATAGGTATGGAGTTTCGAATTATCATAATATACAAGGTAGAAAGGAAAGATAGTAGCACGATTTGTTTTGTCAAATTACCTGAATCACTGAGAATAGAATTATCAAGAATATATTTTCTTGATATGTTCAGAAGTTAAGCAGAATGAAAGAATTATGTAACATGGCACATGATGACGTTATAATCTGTGAATCATCATGTTCCATTGGAAACTCAGCATGAATTACTGTAATATAATCACGTTGATCAAGTGTCATTATATTATACTAACCCATGCATCAGTTCCCAACATTACTTCCATAACATTCATATTTTAAGCTCGAAAGTTTACAGAATATAGAAACTAACAGTTTCTATATGATGTAATACTGATAGCACGAAGAGATTAATGGTTTCAGATAAGAATAGTTATAAAAATATCTCCAAAAATATGGAGGATATTTATAATGAAAGATACGATAATATCTCAGAATATCTAAGATCAGCGGATGATAGAAACTATTGTCTGCAAGGGTTTAGAGTAAGGAGCAAGATATTCACTAAAGACTTTAGCAGACATTGAATCATTTGGATTCTTTGAAGTCAAACTTATTCTTTGTGATTTGTCCACGGCATTCTTCTAGTTTCGCATAATCTGCTTTTCGGTACTAAATTTTCTATTGAATGTTTCCAATATAATGATACACAGGAAGCACGAGGAGGTATATAATTTCGGACGAGAATATTTATGAAAATATCCTCAGAAATATAGAAGATATTGATGATGATATTTTGGAATTTCTAAGTTCGATGGTTGATGGAGAAAGATTTTCCACAAGATTTTAACATGACTTCAGAGCAAGATATTCTCTAAAGATTTCAACGGATCCAGAATTATCTGAATCCTTTGAATATAGGGTTTGGTCCT
This sequence comes from Rutidosis leptorrhynchoides, assembly GCF_046630445.1. NCBI lineage: Eukaryota > Viridiplantae > Streptophyta > Magnoliopsida > Asterales > Asteraceae > Rutidosis > Rutidosis leptorrhynchoides. Next base: position 86,291,784 of record NC_092336.1, on the reverse strand, counting down.
CGTATTTGTCCTTGGTCTCCTTCATGGTTAGCTCAATCCGTTTTCCAGTTCCAACTTTTCTGAGCTTTTCCAACATACTACTCTTTATCATCAAACTTTCGATGATTAAGGTCATTTACAGTTATCTATGGTTTATGCTGCTTCATTCAGCTTTTTCAACATTCAGAGTATTGATTTGTGACTGAGTGCTTTTCAGAATTTCAGAATGAGAGATCATTATTCTAAGAGATAAATGTTATACATATAACTGTTGATGTAGATATGCTGTGAGTTTTCGAAGTACTGATTGCCGATTCCTCTACATTTACTGCTACCCTATCTGAATCATTGGTTATCAATCCGAGGTGATTTCAAGAGAATTGTGTTTTTAGATGATTAAACGCTGACGGTAATATGGTGGAATATAAAAGGTTTCCCGGTAACAATAAAAGAGCATACATATAAATCAAGGTGATAATAAGGTTGTTTCGAATGAAAAGTTGAAGTTGATTTGTTGAAGCTGTGACAAAATTTGCTACTTTGAAAAGGGATCGTAAAGTTATTTTTGCTAATAAATGTCAAAAGATTTGACGCGGCTACGTGTTAAACTTTTACTCAGTTGCCGAGAGTTTCTCAGGTGCATAACTATATGCATAAATCTTTCCTTCCGTTAATGAAGCGCGGTTGATTCATCCTATCGATTGAGGTGTTTTCAAGAATCATGAAAGGTTTGAACGCAGATTGTAATCGTCAAGATACAAATGAGGTTTAAGATGAAATCAAGTGGCAAACTTGAAGACTTGTTTAGTTTCATATGTTATAATCAATATTTTAATTTATTTTAATTGTTTAATGTTATTAGTCCACAGTCGATAGTCCACAGTTGACAGTCCAATAATTCATATATATAGTTTAATATAAAATTTTCGAATTAATTAATACGTGTCGTGACCCGTATACGTCTCAGACTCGATCACAACTCAAAGTATATATATTATTTGAGAATCAACCTCAACCCTGTATAGAGAACTCGATCATTACTGCATATAGAGTGTCTATGGTGATTCCAAATAATATATATAGATGCGTCGATATGATATGTCAAAACCTTGTATACGTGTCCCGATATTTAAAGTGCGTAAAATAAATAACAGAAATTAAATAACGATAAATAAAGTGCGTAAAGTAAATAACAGAAATTAAATGACAATAAATAAAATTGCGAGAATATAAATTGCGATAAAATAAATTGCGATAATTTAATTGCGATAAATAAAATGTAATACGGAATTAACAGTTAGCTAGGAACAGTTAGCTAGGATTTTGTTAGCGTGGTTTCTTAATAAAATTTAATATTATTAATTAGTCTGTTTCTAATCAATTTTTATTGTGTCCATTATTTCTTCATTATGCCACTTGTTGGATTCAGATAGGTCAAAATCCAAATATGAAATTGAATTTGAATGAAAATAGTTATTCTTTGGTGAACGGATACGTATCTCGGTGGTTGTAAATAGGAGAGTGAATAACTGTTGAATCAGATTCGAAGAATATACAGTGTAACTTATTAATGTGAAATTTAAATATTTCTCGGGTATTACCTACCCGTTAAAATATTTTCACCATTAACAGTTTGTACAAAAGAATTTTTAATTACAATCTTTGTGAAAACATATATACATATATATTTTCTTCAGATGTAATCATGGATTTAATGAGTCAATATGATATTAAACTCATTTGATTTATCGTTAGAACAAGAATATATAATCTCTAACATATTAGAGATTACATAATCACCATGTTGAACGAAGATAAATGATGTAGAATGATTCGTAGAACAATAATTATATTCAAGGTACAGAATGAGATGTGGAGGCATGAATTGTTGATGGTACTGGTGTTGTTACTGATGGTTCTGTTGATGTCGGTGATGTTGCTGAAGCTGGTAAGTTTTGCACCATGTTCTCCAAATTGATTACTTGAGCGCGAAGTTCATTGACTTCTTCGATTACTCTGGGGTGATTGTCGGTCGGAATGAGCGGATGAATAAGGTTTAGAATCTGAGTTATGATATAGTCGTGGCGAGATATTTGGGAAATGAGGGTGAATTGGTGTTACGAACAGGTTCGCCGGTAAGTGCTTCAGGTTCTTCTCCAAAAGGTGAATTCGGTTAGTGGATGGGATCGCCTTCTGCGCGTCTCCATTGATTAAGTCGACTATGAATTCATCAGATGAATTGGGGATGGATGATTTGTTGATTCATTCTGGTGTCGTTGCTTCCGGAGCTTAGATGACTATCCATTCTGAATAACTGTCGGGATAGCTATCGGAATAGCTGTCGGAATCCGAGGGACTCAATCTAGTTGAGGGATTCATCTCGTACGATCAGATGAAGGATTTTCGATAAGAAATAGATTATAGGATGTAGATTAGTATCCTGTAATACATAATTTACATATACATATATAATACTAAAATCTCATAAGTTACGGAGGAATCTACGGAAGCTGTCAGGCAAAGATATCAATAACAGATACGCTAAGATATGAATTAGCAGATACGCTAAGATATGAATTTTGTCTATACACTTTTCATGCAGTCAATGCAATAAGATGTGTCTAGACTAAGAATAATGAGCAGGTAATTTACTAAGGATGATAAGCAAATGAATTCCGACTAGAAATGATAAGCAAAACTTATGACATGCAGACAAGGTCGAAGTCCAGACTCACTAATGCCTCCTAACGACTTATCAGTTAGACACACTAATGCAGACCTGGTTCGCTAAGACCACCGCTCTGATACCAACTGAAAGGACCCGTCCTAATCCATCCGGACAAAGTCCACATCGATTACAAACGATTCACATTAGTTGGTTACATCGCGAGGTACTTGACCTCTATATGATACATTTTACAAACATTGCATTCGTTTTGAAAAGACCAACTTCCTTACATCGAAAATTGACGATATGCATACCATTTCATAATATATCTAATTATAATTATCTTAATAATATTCTTGATGAACTCGACGACTCGAATGCAACGTCTTTTGAAATATGTCATGAATGACTCCAAGTAATATCTTTAAAGTGAGCAAATGCACAGCGGAAGATTTCTTTCATACCTGAGAATAAACATGCTTTAAAGAGTCAACCAAAAGGTTGGTGAGTTCATTAGTTTAACATAAATAATCATTTTCATCATTTTAATAGACCACAAGATTTTCATTTCTCATAAACATACGTCCCATACATAGAGACAAAAATATCATTCATATGGATTGAACACCTGGTAACCGACATTCACAATATATATATATATATATATATATATATATATATATATATATATATATATATATATATATATATATATATATATATATATATATATATATATATATATATATATATATATATAAGAATATCCCCATCATTTCGGGATCCTCCATCGGACATGATATAAATTTCGAAGTACTAAAGCATCCGGTACTTTGGATGGGGCTTGTTGGGCCCGATAGATCTATCTTTAGAGTTCGCATCAATTAGGGTGTCTGTTCCCTAATTCTTAGATTACCAGACTTAATAAAAAGGGGCATATTCGATTTCGATCATTCAACCATATAATGTAGTTTCAATTACTTGTGTCTATTTCGTAAAACAGTTATAAAAACAGCGCATGTATTTTCAGTCCCAAAAATATATATTGCAAAAGCATTTAAAAAGGGATTAATGAAACTCACCTAATGTATTTTGTAGTAAAAATACATAGAACGACATTGAACAAGTATAGGGTTGGCCTCGGATTCACGAACCTATATCAGGTATATATATTAACACATATAATAACATTTAAACAAGTTCGCATATTAATATTTATTAATAAATAACTTAGTTACATCTAATTAGATAGTTTAAATAAATGCTTAAAATTTAAATATTAGATTCATATTAAAGTGTTTTAATTAAAATATATAATGTATTAAAGTTTTTATATATATATGATTATATTAAGATATTTTCATATATTATGTGTAACTTAAATAATAATAATACTTTAGTTTTAAGATATTATTATGTAATATGATATATGTATATAATAAATATAGTTTTGTAAAAACATTATTTGTTTGATAATATAATAATTATAATAATAATAGTAATTCTAATAATAATAATAATAATAATAATAATAATAATAATAATAATAATAATAATAATAATAATAATAATACCTAATATAAAGAACACGCGTTCTATTAGGGTTTCCTCAAAAACAGATCGAGATAGCAGAAGTACCACAGAGAAGGGTTTCATCAGTTTCATCATCGAGCAATCGTTCAAACAGAAAATCATCATCATCCTCATCATCATCTTATCTTCCCTTCCACATCATTATCATCATCATCAACAGATTAATCAATGGGTAATTATCGATGAACATCAGGTCAATCGATTCGTCATCAACCTCGTTCCACTTCATCATCGATCTCCCTCATCGTTCTCCATCAATCGATCAAGTAGTCGATTCATCAATTGATCGAGTAAGTAAATAGTTCATTGATATTTTTTTTTCTTGATTTCTTCATATCCCTAAATATATATTCTGTGCTTTATAATTGGATCGAACCTAAATGGTAATAAATGGTGTTCTTGCTGGTTTTGATTTAGTGAAGATGTTTTTCGGTTTATAGAACATAAAAATTTGTGGCAGTAATAGTTTATTCGGATGGTAGAAAGAAACAGGAATGGATCTCGATGATGGTGTATTTGGTTGAAAATAGAACATAACAGGAGTAGTTGCAGGGGTTTGATGGTTCACAAATAAGAAAGAAAGTGGAGAGAGAGAGAGATTTAGTAGTGGTTGTCGATTGTAGCAAAGAGGTGGCAGCCAGCAGCTCTGCAGGTAGTAGTATCCTGACCGAATAGGAGGCAAAGTCAATAGTTGCAGGTTTGTATTGATGTTGTTGTGAATATTTGAATATGGCAGGCGTATTCTGTTAATTCTTACTTCCTGTTACTACTACTACTATATGTGTTTTTCGATAAATAAAGATATTGCTAGTCTCAAGTGTTTCTATGATTCTTGAAAACTTATAGATTGTTAATCGATGGCTCCTGATGAGTTGTTTCCATTGTAGGTACATCAGAAAAAAAAATTGTGGTTGTTTGGGTGGTTAAAGAGGATCGTGGCAGTGGTGGTGATTTCAATATAGTGGCGATTGAGGTGGTGGAGGTGGTCTGTGTTCGATCAAAGGGAAACAGAAATATTCATAGTCAATGGTGGTTGTAGAGGGTGGTTTCATTGACTGTAGTAGCAGCAGAAAGTTGCAGATGGTGTTTGTTTGAATTAGTAACGGGTGTTGGATTAAGGTGGCTCAAGTAGGTAATAAACATGATTTTTCCCACCAATTTAGTTAATAAAGATTGGGTCAGTAATCTAATCTCAATTACTTCTGCAGCAGTATGAAGAAGAAAAAAAATATTACCTTGCAAGTCAATGATGATGGATGATGAAGGTTCTACTGGCAGTGGTGATATAGGTCTAGGATAGCACAACATAAACAATGAAGTAAAGCTGTCTGGTGGCCGGTTTACGAGCAAAAGGTTGGTATCAAACACGAGTAGTTGGTGTTGTGTTGATGATTGAAAAAAAAATTGACATTACAATGTGGTTATGGTTCGATGATGGTTATGATGGTTCAAATATGATAGTAGTGTAACAGTAAGTCTTGATAAATCCTTGGCGTTTATTCAAATTCAAAATAGATTTAGAAATAGCAGTTAGTGTGATCTATTTTTTTCTATGTGTGTATATGTTATATATCTATACATATATATAATAATATGTACTTGTGGATGGAAGGGATTTAAAATAGAAAGCAAGATTTGTGTTGGATTCTTTTGATAATTCAAAAGCGTGAAAGAGATTTGAAACAAAAAGTGAATATAGCCACCAAAGTCTTGCTTGTGATGTTGTTAAACATACATATAGAAATATGATAGTGACATAAAATTCTAAATCGTACCAATTAAGGACTTTGATGTCCAGAAATAATAATACTGATTTAATAATAATTATATTATTAATACAGATTTATAATAATAGAAATAATAATAATAATAACTTAAAATTATAATTTTATTACTAATTATAAAGATATAACAATTTTTGATGTATCAATTCTATATATCATATCAAATAATAATAATACACTAATATTAACATTAATTTTAATACTAATATTAATAGTGAAAGTAAATATGATACATTTAATATAACATTATATTTTTTTAACTTGTAATTAAATATATTAATGTTGCAGTTTATTAATCATGTGATATTTCATAATTACATATTATATATGTATATATATATATATATATATATATATATATCTATATTGAATGTTTAGTATTTATACCTTACGATATAATCATAATCATTTATAGTAACCATATATATAGATTTATAATATTATCATATATATATTTATATACATTCATATGATAGTAACTTAATTATTCTATTTACTAGTTTACATTTTTAATTCAAATGATTAAGGTGTACTTTATTAATTTAAAATATTGTATATACACTTATATATATATATATATATATATATATATATATATATATATATATATATATATATATATATATACATATTAGTTTACATACAATCGTTCGTGAATCGTTGGGAATAGTCAAAGGTCAACTGATCCTATTAACATAGTTCATAAATTTTGAGACTCAACATTACATACTTTGCTTATCGTATCGAAATCATATAAAGATTTAGTTTAAGTTTGGTAGAAAATTCCCGGGTCATCACATTTTATGGCTGTTAAATAAAGTTGTACAAATTTGTTGATAATATCAACTAATTTTAATGAATTTTTAAAACTGTAACTCCTATCCTTAAAACGTACGGAATATATTTATTTATTTTTTTTAGCGAAAACACAATATATTAGATTTTTATTTATCAAGACACTCATCAAGCAATGAAAGAACTTATCAAAAGTATATGTAGCTGAGTTATTTACTCCGTATTTTATTTAATAAAGTCCGAATCTATTTCCAAACCTCTCCATATTGATATTGATATTTGATATCTATTTATCTATCTATCTATTACACTATATAAACAAGGTTTTAATCATTTTACGTGTCAGTCTCAATTAGCCTCTATTTTAAAAATTGATAACGTGTCAATTTATTAGAGAAAATAAATTTTAATAACTTATATTTGGAAGTTTTTAAAATATATTTACATTTTAATTCATCAAATACTACATAACAGAAATAAATATATTTGAAGTCAAAAATTTTGAAAGTACGGCTTTAGAAAGTCAAACATAACACTTATTGTATGACGGAATTGTATGACGGAGCACTTATTATACGACGGAGAGAGTAATAGTTATCCAAAAAAATTACTACAAACCTGCATATTAACGTATTTGTCATCTACTATTCTTTCAGCTAATTACAACTAATATTATAAATAATTTTTTAACAACCACGCATCGCACAAGCGAAAAACCTAGTATATAATATATAAAAACAATTTAATTAAAGTGCATTACTGATTTATACTGTAACTAGTGAAATGACCCGTGGAAATACGGGTTTGTTTAAACGAAACATTTAATGATATGTTTTAGGTATTAAGTGAATGTAAATGTTAAAGTCATTTAGTTTATTGCCCCGTGAAACCACAGATTCCGACAAATAAACTTGTCGTTGATTTTACAAACATGAAGTTCGCTCAAAGTTGAGTATTTATATTTATATTTTTAATAATAATAATAATTAATAATAATAATAATAATTATTAATAATAATAATAAATGTCTTTTAAATTTTTTTAGAAAAATAAAATTACAATTTAGGAGACATTAATATTTCCTTTTATAAAAGATTTCTTATTATTTTTTAATTATATTAATATATAATTACGACATCATCATTATAAAAAGTAAAGGATAATTAACTTAATGATGACATCATCATTTTAGAGCTTTATATATTATTACTAGTGAAATGACCTGTTAAACCACGGATTTGTTTAAATGAAACAGTTTAATGATATGTTTTAGGTATTAAGTGAACGTAAATGCTAAAGTTATTTAGTTTAATGACCCGTGGAACCACATAGTCCGACTAAGAAACTCGTCAGCTGAACATTTCATCAAACACCTAAAATGCATATTAAACAATCCACATCCAATTATAAGAAATAATATTGGTTGTCATTTTATTTTAAAAGTGTAAATTAAAATATAAATGTAGAATTGGTTTCCTTCTGCCTAACTTTTATACTTTCTCGTACTCAATTCAAAATAATTAATTAAAATAATTTAATTTTAATAATTAAAATAATTATTAATAAGATTTAATAATAATAATCAATTAATAAGATTTAATTTTAATTCAAAATTATTTAGATAAATGACATCACCCACCATGCTTAGATTTTTTCTTTTTCTTTTTGATTTTTTCTTAAAAAATGAATTAACCTAATAATGAAATCATCATTTTAGCAATATAATAGAAATCTATAGTTTCTATTATATTGCTAAAATGATGATGTCATTACTAGGCTAATTCGTTTGTTAAGAAAAAATCAAAAAGAAAAAGAAAAAAAATCTAAGCATGGTGGATGATGTCATTAATCTAAATAATTTTTAATTAAAATTTAATCTTATTAATTAATTATTATTATTAAATCTTATTAATAATTATTTTAATTATTAAAATTATATTATTTTAATTGATTATTTATAAAAGTTAGGCAGAAGGAAACCAATTCTACATTTATATTTTAATTTACACTCTTAAAATAAAATGACAACCAATATTATCTCTTATGATTGGATGTGGATTGTTAAATATGCATTTTAGGTGTTTGATGAAATGTTTAGCTGGCGAGTTTCTTAGTCGAACTATGTGGTTCTACGGGTCATTAAACTAAATAACTTTAACATTTACGTTCACTTAATATCTATCATTAAACTGTTTCGTTTAAACAAACCCGTGATTTCACGGGTGATTTCACTAGTATAAATAATAATAGAAATAATAATAATAATAATAATAATAATAATAATAATAATAATAATAATAATAATAATAATAATAATAATAATAATAATAATAATAATAATAATAGATAGATTATATATTATATTTATTATAGATAATTTTATTATATTTATATTTATTTTATTTATAGGAACTCTTATATAGAAAAATTATTTTATTATTTTATTGTATTGGTTTGATTTAACGGACGTGGTGAAGCATGAACCCCGTTAGTTTGACAATCAAATTACCCTACTACTAGTAACTCATCATCGCTGTGGTATCCATCTGCCGACTCCAAATCAACCCCCAATTTCTTTTACTTTCAAACCCTAGTTTTCCGTCTGCAACACATTCTTCATCATCGTCTCTATATCTACAAGGTCTTTTTATCTAATTCAAGTTTCGTAAACTCAGTCGCTTATATGTATCTCACGTATCTGGATCTCATTATACCTATACATACATAAATATTACAGTATATTACATATGTTTGCTCAATTAAAATTTTCGTTGTTTCATCTAATATATTGTGTTTTGGCTGGTGTTTTAATTGTATTTCCAGATTAATATGTTCTTCTTGAGTTCACTGCCAATTACATGGCAGTCTAAGAACTCATAACACAGATTAACTGTTTAAACACGAGTAATTACTATGTTGACATCATCAATTTATCATTGTTATTGTTATTATAATTATAATTTTATTATTTATAACAATAACAATCCTTATTTTGATAGCTGTTATAAATATTACTCATTATCATTTGAAAATATGGTTGAATAGTAGCTTGTGAAACATACATATGTGTTGTTAAGTTAGCTCTAACGGTTTGACGTTAATATGTTATGAAGAGATTGTTATGTTGATTTGATCTTAAAATTAAAGTTTTAGGGGTTTTTATATGTTGATAATTGTGTACCAGTAACTACTCCATATTAAGCTATCTGTTGATTGATCGGTTTGTGTTTTTTTTGCAGAACTAACGTTTTTTTAGTGTGAAATGGCATCTGTTTCAAGTCAACCTCAGTTTCGGTACACACAGACCCCATCGAAGGTTCTTCATTTGAGAAATTTGCCATGGGAGTGCACTGAAGAGGAACTGATTGAACTCGGTAAGCCGTTTGGTAAAGTAGTCAACACCAAGTGTAATGTTGGAGCAAACAGAAATCAAGCCTTCATTGAATTTGTAAGTGTTAATGTGATATTAGAGTTTTGTGGGCATATTATTATGAGTTTTGACTTATTTCTTCTGTTTATAGGTTGATCAAAATCAAGCAATTGCAATGATATCATATTATGCTTCGTCATCAGAACCCGCTCAGGTACGAGGGAAAACCGTCTACCTACAATATTCAAACAGGCATGAAATCGTGAACAACAAAACCTCTGCTGATGTTGCTGGGAATGTACTTTTGGTAACCATTGAGGGCAATGATGCCCGCTCTGTCAGCATTGATGTGTTGCACCTGGTAAGTAGCTTTAATTTTGTACAATGCATGATTTGAGAAGGTAACCTATCCGTAGATGATAGATGCTGTCAAAATAGTATTTGGTTGGTAGGTTGTGGCACATGCTTGTTAAGCTTCATTATTTGACGTTGAATGAAAATGGATCAGCAGGCCCATATCAAGGATTTATCTTCGATGGCAGCTTATTGCTTGGAGAGAAAGAGCGCATGTGTGTTTGTCTCCTTTTCTCCTTTCCCCTTCCTTAACACTGGCTCTTTCTTCCTCCTTCATCCCTTCCTATCCCTACACTTTTAAGACTTTAGGATAGTTTATTCTTTTTTTAAGATTTGTCCTATTTTTACAACACTGTATGTTATGAGTTTTAAATAACGCGAATTGAGAGGATGCTTCATAAAGTATATAAAGAACTAGTCGGCTGTTTACTTAATTATGCATTTAGTTGTTAAGTTGGGGGAGGTGTCGGAATTAGAAGGATTCATGAATTGATAGGAGTCAGAATCAAGTTTTTTTTTAAAACCTTTGATGATATCTTCCATCACCATGTTTACCAGCCTAAGTAGTACCTTAGTAACTTTGTATATATTACATTCTGACAATGATTACTCTTTCAGTGAGATGCCACTCATGTTACTTTTTGGAGTTATCAAATCGAGTAGAAACAAAACTTAACATGCACATATGTTGTTTGTGTGTGATATAGGTAGCCACATAAAGTATATTTGTAACCTGTATAGCTGATCTTATGGTTTGCATATATTATGAGTGTTTGTTTGCAGACAAAGATGCTTTGGATTATATCTGAATGTTTTGTCATTTGATCTCGTTTCTAAGCGTTGAGCTGTCATTTGGCAGTGTACTGGTTTTATATAGATTATAAATAAATGTTTATGCTATATGTTGTCGATATATAGTTTCTTCGTACAAGTTCTAAAATTCCATTCTGTAGGTGTTCTCTGCGTTTGGGTTTGTGCATAAAATTACAACTTTTGAGAAGACAGCTGGATTCCAGGTGTGTGCAGTTGTGTAGGATATCTTATATATCATTTTTTAAAGCATGACATTATTAAGAATCTTTCTTATCATTTATCTGCTTTTTTCAGGCTCTAATCCAGTTTACAGATTCAGAAACTGCTACGTCTGCAAAAGATGCTCTTGACGGAAGGAGTATACCAAGGTGGGTGAATGTAATAATGCAGTTAGTCTACAGATCAGTATAGCAACCGTTTGACAACATTGTATCTACTTTCTAGTGTTTTTTTTTTTTTTTTTTTTTTTTCATACCAACATGTTTGTCCTTAATGAACTCGCAGGTATTTGATTCCAGAGCTAGGGCCTTGTTCTCTAAAGATAACTTATTCTGCACATACAGATTTGAGTGTAAAGTTTCAGAGTCATCGTAGCAGGTAAATATTTATGCTCACATTTGTGGCAGATTGCTTTTAGTGCCCAATTTGCTACTAACTTGCTAATCTCTTTAATGTTTTAGGGACTATACCAACCCTATGCTTCCGGTCGCATCCTCTGCAATAGATGCAAGTGGTCAGGTAAGCCTGTAAACTGTATAATTGTAGTGAAAATTCAGTCTTAAAAGATATTTTTTTTTTTTTTTTTTTTTTTTTTATGTTTTTGTTTTATATCCTCTTACTTTTGACATTTTGTTTTTATTGAAGTTCAATCTGGCTATAGATGGGAAGAAGATTGAATCTGAGAGTAATGTTCTTCTTGCTTCAATCGAGAACATGCAGTATGCAGTCACAATTGATGTGTTACAGACGGTATTTCAAATGTTGTGTATTTATTTTTGGTTCATATACTATCTTCAGCATTGTTATCTTAATTTCTGCTTCCGGTGATCAGGTGTTCTCTTCTTTTGGACCTGTTTTGAAGATTGCCATGTTTGACAAAAATGGAGGAGTCCAAGCTTTGATTCAGTACCCTGGTGAGTTACTTGATTCATAATATACGTTCATTTACTTTATCCATAATCCACATTCATAATTTCTTCTTGAACACTTGCCCTATTTTCGTGACTGATTTGCAGATGTTCAGACAGCTGTGGCTGCCAAGGAAGCCTTGGAAGGTCACTGCATATACGATGGAGGGTTTTGCAAGCTTCACATCTCGTATTCTCGGCACACTGATTTAAGTATTAAGGTAATCTTTGGGTCCAAATGGTCACAATTACCATACATAGTAGTAAGATGAGGACTATAAGAAATGTGTTTGTTTTTTACTGATGTTTTCAGATCAACAATGACCGGAGTAGAGATTACACGATGCCTGCTGTGCCGATGATGAACCCACAGCCTTCGATCTTGGGGCAACAACCACCGTCAGCTGTCCCTCAGTACAACACCGCGCAGTACATGCCGGGTCCAGAAGGATATGCAGCTCCTCAATCCATGCCAATGCAGCAGACACAGGGCTGGGTTCCAGGTCCACCATCAGGACCAGCAGGGCCTCAATCCATGCCAATGCAGCAGGCTCATAATCACCCTTACATGCCGCAGCAGGGCATGCCTCCTCAAATGGGTCCGGGCCCTAATCATTACAATGGTCAGAATGGCTACCCACAAGGTGGTGTCCCACCTCGTTACCATCTATAGAATTCTTCTCTCTTTGGACTTCCTTGCTCTTTCTTGTGTTTTTATTTCATATTGTCGAGATTGGTTTGTTATCTAGTTGTTAAAGCGGGCTGCAAGGGGTACCGTTTGAGACCATATTACAGCTTTATGCCTTTATCTCCATTTTGTCTTCTGAACATTTTGCTTGGACTTCTGAATTCATTGGAGACTGGCTTGGTGATCTATTCATTTTAGTATGTCATCAAAATGCAACATTTTGGTCCACCAACTCCAAACACACAAAAATGTCTGAGCTAAATCTTTTTTTGATTCTTTTTACAATAAAGCAATATATTGTAACTAAAATGGTAATTAACAGAGACTTTCTTCATTCGTTGGCGGTTGTTCGGGTAAATTCTGGGTATAATCATTTTTTATGTCAAAGTTTGCGTTTGAGGCATACTGAATATTCTTTATGGTTAAGTTTATTTTGATGAGTACTCTTTAACTTTTATATGAGTATATTCATGTTCTTCGCTTAAAAAGAATCAGAACGTAGCGTATGTTTCCTTAATTATAGGTTAATAGGTTATTATAATTTAAAGCAACAAAAATGGTTATTTAGAATTAATTAAACATGCTTAAATGCTCGGTTTTTCTTTATCTGTCTGAAACAATTTTTGACATTAGTAGCAACATAGTTAATTATCAAATGCTATAGTAAAAGTTAACTATATCCTTTCTTAAAGCTTCTGAAAAACATCCAACATGTCATGTTTTATTACATCAGACTTTTTGATACTGATTAGTCCCATTTTCTGATATAGCATCATTTCTATTATGAAATCATTTACACATATGAGGTTTGTTTACGTCTAATTTGATCGTTTCTTGGATAAACAAAACTGACATTCGGAATATGGCACCTAAAGAGAAGATGCACAATGTTATAGATATGGAGATATGTGTGATAAACAGAAAAAAAACGGATAAGTTTGTCCCTGTTCAGGCAACCAAATCAAAGCCATAACAAAGGTAATGGGCATATGTTTCGAAAATAATATGGTCTTAAGAATTAAAGCTTTAAACTTGACTAATGGAGAAGCAGCACACAAGTGAAGACCACAAAAAACAGGTCCTCCTGGTGCCATAATATTAGGCTTCTCTTCTTTCATTCTAAAATAACTAACTTTAACTTGAGATCCTACTTCCACTTCCATTCTCTTCAGTAGCGAACGGTTGTTGACATAACATATATATATATACTCCATCATATATGTATATGTACAAGAAGTCAACACGGCTGCTTTTTATTCATGATCCTTGGTGACGTTATTAGAACCCCATCTACTTAGACGATCCAAAAACGTTTGTACCTCTGATGTATTGCGAAGTGAATGCAAAGCTTTTGTGTCTCTTGGTGTTGATGACACTATAATTGGATATCCTCCTCTTTCACGTAAAACCTGCAATCACTCTTACATGTTACTCAGTCCGTGACCCGTTCATTTTGACACCTTTACTTGCTATGAAAACATAAACGAAAAAAGAAAGATATATACCTTGAAAGCATCCTCATCGGTTCGATCATCTCCAATGTATATAGGGAAGACATCACTAGACTTGTTAAGCCCTAACGTTTCCAATAAATACTTAACAGCATCACCTTTGTTCCATTTTATAGACGGTCGAATTTCCAACACTTTTTTGCCTCTAGTCATGTGAAAACCTCGATTTTTCGCTAGGATCAACAAGACTTCCTCTTCCAGCCTTCCATAATCCTGCAATTTTTTATAATATTAATGATGATGATAATAATAATAATGATGATGATGAAATGTTGCATACCTCATTGTTAACATGGCGATAATGAACAGAAAGGCAAAATCTATTATCTTCAATGACCACCCCTTTGATGTTTTGTGTTTTCTCTGTAACTTCATTTAATATCTGTGTCACATTACAATTAAATCCATATGATACTGTTAGTCAAAGTGACAATTTGTACAAAAAATACAAAACAATTCAGTATAGCGATATTAATCGTACCCTCTTAACAGCAGGCAGAAAATCTTGAGCTGGTTGGTAGACAATAAATTCATTACCCTAAGAAACACAATAAGATTTACATTGATTAATGATTTAACGTCCGTTTTTTTTCAAAAAAAAAAAAAAAAAAAAAATTTATAAACAATGTAGCATGAAAAGACCGGTCTGCTACACGTTACCTGATTATCAAAGCGTCTTTGTTGATAATTTATGTCATATGAGTTATTCTTTTGAGCTGGTGCAATAGTATCCATACCATGACTCCCTGAATAGTATAATGTATCTAACTTGACAAAATCATAAACCTGATGATGAATAAGTATTTTTTAAAGGTTAAGCAAACTATTTGGTGCAAATTTATGTATAGAAAACATATAAATGGAGTTATATATAATGGACCTTTTCACGACTTCTGCCGCTTATAATTGCTGTTGGAAAGCAATTAGAGACGTTACGTACTGCTTCACGCATCTGCAAATCGTATCAGACGGAGTATAAGGCAACTTAAAGACTTTAGAACAAGTGGTAATGCATTTGAAACATAAATGGGTTGATTTGAAGCATTAATGTTAATGATATTTTTTGTGAAAGAAAAAAAAAAAAAGTAACTGTAGGCTGACCCAACCCGATCCTTTTATCTACAGTTTTGACCCATTACCCATCCCGTCCATTTCGCAAAATCTGGCTCGTTATAAGTACCTGATCAGACATGAAAGCACACTCGGGATCACTCACGATTGGTGATAATGTTCCATCGTAATCTAAGAAGACAACTATTTGCTTCCCTTTTGCCACATTGATCATTTGGTTAAACGCCGTAAGAGCAGAAGGGTGCTGTCTCTTCACAAAAGGAAAAAAAAAAAAAAAAAAAAAAAAAAGTATTTTAGTTAAGCATGAAATAAAACGGTAAACTGAAAGAAAATTTCCTGTTCAATCTACTCGAGAAAAGGGGCGTATTCTCAGATGTACGTGACTTAACCGCGTTATCCCGTAACTGTTTTTTTTTTTAACAACAGTTCGGGATCACCCAAGGGGATTAAAAATACTCACGCGTACATCACCGCAGTTGTATAACCCGCCCCCAACTGCTGCCCAGGAGGAAACCCGGCTCAATCCAAGGGCATGAGCGGTAAAACCCCCTCTCCCACTGCCCTCGCAATGCGACGTGCGGAAGGTACCCTTGGGTGGATTTCAAGGGTTAAGGGGAAACCTTGTGTGCAATGTTGCACCCCACGTGAGTCGAACTCCTGACCTCTCACTAAGAGAGACAGGCCACTGCCGCATGAGCTACAACACAAGGTTATCTCGTAACTGTTTCTGACCTTTTTCTCTGGCCGCAAGATACGTTGGAAGTGAAGTTTGAACATGTGACCTCACTACTAGGCTTTGTTGAGATTGTTAAACATGGAATAAAACATAGAACAATACGTTTAATCTCAATACGAATTCGATTGCTTACCAACCAAGAGATATAATTTCGATCGATTGTAATTTGGTCACCAGCTTTTGTACTATAGCAGCCATACACATAATCATGTTTGGATTTAGACATGGATTCAGATTGGGATCTTGTGGCTAACCATCTTTGTAATCCCATTATTGCCTCATAAAGCTTTGCTGTTGTGCGTAACATCATCTGTAATTATGCAAACAAACAAACAAATCATATAAAAACATCATTATGGTTATTAGAGTTTTGTCCATATTTTTCATATTGTACTTTAACATAATATGAAACTAAAGGATAAAAACATGAAATGAACAAAAAAATAAATAAAAGAAGATGAAGAAGTGATAGGTACCATGAGCAAGGATTTAGCCATAATTGTCACTTTCTTTGTTAGTCTTTTTGTTGCTGTTTTTCCACAACATCAAATGAAACATAGTGAATAAATAAGCACCCAAGACAAATAAGATGACAAAAAGGTATCAATTACATGCAAAACAAGTTGACTAAGTCAAAATGTATAAAGTAACTAAAAACCAAAACAACATTATGTGGAATCATGTTAGCATTGGAAAGAAGCAAATGGTTTTTAATCAAAGCAGTTTTAGGTACGTACTTCGTGTAAAGCATACCAAACAAAAGGTGTATAGCAACGTGAGAGAATTTGCATATGGACCACTCAACATAATGCAACCATTAACTTATATAGCATTATAAACTATAATTAATCAAGTTATTAATTACTTGCATTTATATTAATAAAGCATTATGATTTTTTTCCTATTTAAATCGTTATACAAAAAAATCGTTAGAGAAAAAAAAATTTCTACATACTTTAATTTTCCTAATGAATTATTTCTATATAAGTAATTTATTTTTTTAAGAGCAGTACATGATCAACTAGGGGACTTAACCATACAAACGTTCATCTTCCGCAGTTGCATACTCCGCCCCCAACTGCTACCAGAAGGAAAATCAGCCCAATTCAAGAGCATGGACGATAAATAATTAGAGAAGATTTACATGTTCATACTATGATACTAATTGAGATTGGGTGATGATATATACACAACCAATTTTTACAAATACACAACCAAACATGCTTTACAGTGTTGTACAGTACAACACTATAAAACATGTTTGGTTGTGTATTTGTAAAAATTGATTGTGTAAATATCACTACACATTGAGATTGAGATGTTTTAAATCAAAGATGATTTTAAATATTTATAGTATTTTAATATTTTAATTTATAGTTATGGACTTTTATATGGTAGTTAATGATATGTCAAAATTTGAATGGAAGGTGTCAAACTGCCCACAGATCCGATCCATCGAATACATCCAACTTTTTGCTATACATAAAATAAGATACAAGCTAATTAAAAAAGGATTAAAGTTAAAATTAAAGATGATATAAATGTTAGTAGAGTCTGCCACGTCAGGTAAAAACAAAATTTATTATGGATTCTTCAATTGTGGAGTGTACACCACGGAAAACATGGTTTCTGCAATTTAAATATCCTCCATTAGAAAATTTTGTGAAAACTAACATGAAATAAACACGTATTTGTTTGGAATCTTTTTATAAAGGCCAAGTATTTTATAACTTAATAAACAATACACCTAGCAAGAAACCATCGAATATTACAATACTACGAATTTAACACAACATTTAAAATAAACTCAAACATAACACAATCGGGATAAAACTATACATAGCCACATTCTAAGACCATTATTTAAGGGCGTGAGCCACACAAAACTAGGGATGGCAAAATGACCCGTATCCGATGGGAAACCCGAAACCCGTTATAATTGAGCCGGGTCTGACCCGAGTCCGTCGGGTCATGGGCCGGGTATGGGGATGGTAACAAAAAAAAAAAAAAAATCGGGTTCGGGTTCGGGTATGGTTTTGGATACAACCCCGTTAACCCTACCCGTATACCCGTCCCGAGAAATTTTAATAATAATTTTTATGTAAAATTAATTTTATTCAATATAAATATATACAACAAGTTTTCGAGATGTGATATTTTATATATACTTTGTGTATCTGAGTATTTTAGAAACTTTTCAAATAACTTTTTGTATGTGATTTTTTATAATACTTTAAATATGAAGTAGTTAAGCTATTTTTTGATATTTTGATTTGGTAACTTATTGAAAAATAGATACATAATGACTAACCGGATATACCCGTTTACCCGTGGGGAAACCCGAAACCCGATAGTATGTATGTAAATGGAGACCTGGCGGGTTTCGGACCGGGTTTGGGGCGGGGTTTCTTAATCGGGTTCGGGTCTGGGATTACCTAAACCCGACCCAAACTCGACCCTATGCCATCCCTACACAAAACTGACTCCCAAAATCTTAGGTGACAAGTGAGGTGGCAGGTGGGTGACGCCCCTAACGCCTTTAAGAGGACGTCGCCTATAAGAGTGTCCAATGGGTGATAAAAAATTTTTAAACGTTAGTTTTGTTGACCAATCAAAATTTTACAAAGCATATATATTAGTATACCTTAGTTTATTTTCTTTATACTTAACTTCTAATTTATATTTTATCACTCAAAAATTTTTCACTCATTTAAATTTAGCACTTACTAATATTTATCATCACTATGTGACATTCAGAACCCATTTTTTCACAAAAAAGATCACCATATGACACCATGTCACGCTCACGATTAATGGTGATCTAAGGATCCCTCTAAACCCCACTCAAATAATCACATAAATATAACGAATAACGACACGTAAAAAATAACAACTCAAAGATTAAATGAACTTCAAACCGTCAATCACACAAAGACTCAACCATAGACTTATACATGTGTGAGGAATCATATCACTTCATCATCATCCTCATATAAATCCTTCGTCATATCACCACCGAAATAACATTTTCATACCATACACTTTTCTTACGGATTTCTCAATATACCAATGGATCAAATGCATTGGTACTATCATTACTTTTCTGTTACATATACTTCGTATAAAATTTCGTAGGTAGTGCCTTAAAATCTCTACAATTAAAACAATCAGTTGATCCGATAACATTTGTAGAAAAAAAAAGAAATTTGAAGGACTTTGATATCAAAACCTTTGTATAATATGCATTTGAGTCTAGAGTTGTATTTTATACGAAGTATTATTTACCCCACACTACTACGTACTCCTTATGTCGTATAGTACCTATAAAAATTGTTTTCGTAAAGTAGAGAATCATAAACATGAAATTGTTTATTTGGAGAGGGAAAAAACGTCCCTACTAACATTTCAATTTATGTTGTCAAATCGTAAATATACGAATACTTTAGAAGCATAGACCACTTAACTTGAACTTATAGACTAGAAAAAGTTGAAAAAAGGTAAGTGACATATATCATTTTTATAAGGAATTTTTGACTCAAACAACAAGTGATTACGTATAAACACTTAACTACAATCAATAAACACGAACAATATAAAAACAAAAAATAAATTGACACAAACAAATTATGTCGTTATATTCAATCTGTGTGATTGGCTTAACCCACGACCAACTAGAATTAAATCACATAGAGATTACTAAATCGTTTCCTAATCTAATACTCCCTCCTTTCCATATTTATTGTCTCCGACAAAATATACACATTTTAAGAAGATCGGCGGTCACATATATTTATTGTTAACTTATTAGTTTATTCCACTTACTTTTTATTCGAATTTTTTGTTTTATATCCATAAAGCAAGGAATAAAAGAATATTAACTTATTATTTTCATCTATTTATGAAAGTAAACAATTAATTTGAAACAACTCCAAAAAGAATAATGAACAATAAATATGATACGGTCTCGTGATCTGTGAGGAGTATCTTGCGATTCGTGAGACATACAACTTAGGCCTCATGATTCGTGAAATGTCTTCGAACAAAGAACCTTGCATTCTTGCGCACGCGATCTGTCTCGCGACTCGTGAGATGCTTCGGCCTTTTTCATATCATTCTCGAGACCCATAACTCTAATGTCTCGATTTGTGAGCCGTTCACAATTCAACCTTAAGTTTGATAATCCGAACTTAATAATCTTCATACATAACGTCGACAAATTGTTCAACCAATTCTTCTAGATTATTCTTTTCACTACTTTTACTATCATATTATTGAGTTGTAATCATGTGAATCCAACAATTTCCTTGTAATCTAAGGGATCAATCAGAGTGCGACATGTGACGCGACAATCACATGTAATTGGAATAATAAAAAATTATAAATTTTTTTTTTCAATTTTTTTTTTCAATCACATGTGATTGAATTTGACATGCAGAATCTCATGTGATTGAATTTTACAATTACATGTGATTTACTGTATGTCAAATTCAATCACATACGATTGGAAAAAAAATTGAATTTTTTTTTTCAAAAAAACAAAAAGAATTTTTTCAGTCACATGTGAATTGTGATTGTCACGCCACATGTCACACTCTAATTAATCCATTGAATCTCAAGGTAAGAGTTTGATTTTAATATTTCTCATCATAT
The DNA here is from genome assembly GCF_046630445.1 of Rutidosis leptorrhynchoides. NCBI lineage: Eukaryota > Viridiplantae > Streptophyta > Magnoliopsida > Asterales > Asteraceae > Rutidosis > Rutidosis leptorrhynchoides. Next base: position 86,270,645 of record NC_092336.1, on the reverse strand, counting down.
TATTTAGAATTCCAGTTAAAACTACAATTAAAAGCTACGTGAATAGTCAATACTCAATTTCCATGAAAAAGAGAAGGGTGTATGGACACGGAAAACGCGTAGAAAAGTGAGAGTTGTCAGTCTGGTCACAAAAACTGACACAAATTTCATGGGACCAGAACAAAATATTAAAACTACTTTATAAACTCTGATTGTTTAATACTAAATAATATATCAATCAGAAACATCAAATCCTAAAGTCGGTGTTCAGATCCCTTTAGGATTTAGCCCCTGTCCCTGCTACTTTTTTTTTTTAATTATCCTACACCTAATTTTCCTAGTATAAAAATAGAGTAGTGATATATACACAACCAATTTTTACAAATACATAACCAAACATGTTTTACAGTGTTGTATTGTACAACACTGTAAAGTGATGTCGTAGGGGGTGTATACAAAATAGTATTAATTTTAGTGCGAAAATACTATTAAATACGATACAATTTTACACAAGATATTTATTTATTTATAGAATGGATATACTTAAACCTTGCTACAACACTTATAGGCAGTGTACCTAATCGTACAGTAGTGTAGTTTTTAGTAAGTCCGGTTCGTTCCACAGGGAATTTTTTTTAAACAAAGCTCAACGATATATTAGCTTACTTTTATAAAAATACAAATATATATATAAGTAATATTATTATTATAAAGGGGGGTTTTTACCGTTTAATGACCGGTTTGTCGATTTTAAAACTTTAGTCGTAGTTAAAATCAAATGTAAAATATTAAAAATAAATACAAGACTTAAATTAAAGCATGAAGTAAATAACGATAAATGAAATTGCGAATAATAAAAGTGCGATAAAATAAACTTGCGATAATTAAAAAGTACGATAATTAAAAGTGCAATTAAATACAATAACAATAAAAATGCGATAATTAGAAGTGCAATTAAATATAAAATAAAGGAAATTAAATATAAAATAAAAGAATTATGCTTATTTAAACTTCCGTAATCATGATGGTTGACGTATTGATTTTAGTTTTATGCCCATGGGTTAATTGTCCTTTGTCCTGGATTATTTAATATGTCCGTCTGGTTTTTGTCCATAACAGTCCATCAGTCATAAATATAAAGTGCGAGTGTCCTCGTCAAATTATCCTTATACCCGAAGTTAAATATTCCAACTAATTGGGGACTTAAACTGTAACAAGATTTTAATACTTTGTTTAATAATTACACCAGGATGTCGACTGAGTGTAACCCAAGGTTTTAATATTTTGTTATCAATTATACCAAGTGTCCTTTGTACATAATTTCACCCCTGTTTTAATTATTCTAGTGGCTATTAATCCATTCCCGTGTCCGGTTAAATGAACGATTATTCGTACATATAAATACTCCGCCCATCGTGTCCGATTGAGTGTATATGGTAATTTATAGGGACGCCCAATTGTAAATCTTTATATTAACATTAACAAACTATCATTTAGTTAAGCAAATATAAAGCCCATTAATAGCTCATAGTCTAATTTCCACAAGTGTCGTTCTTTTGTCTAAACCCCAATTATGGTACAAAGCCCAATTACCCAATTTTAGTAATTAGCCCAACATCATGATTACTTCGGATTAAATAAGCATAATAATAACTTAGCTACGAGACATTAATGTAAAAAGGTTGAACATAACTTACAATGATTAAAAATAGCGTAGCGTTACACGGACATAATTTCGACTTACACCCTTACAATATTCGCTAACATACCCTTATTATTAGAATTATAATTAAAATTAAAATTAAAATATAAATTATATATATATATATATATCGTATGAATGAGGAGAAAAAAGATGATGATTACGATCAGAATGCGCGAGCTTTATAGGGAGTTTCTGAAATTGGGGCTCCGCGACTCGCGGCATTTTTGCCTTCAAACTCCGCGAGTCGCGGAGAATGAAATTACAGCTCACATCTTTGGAGTCTTTCTCCGCCGACGGTTTTTATTTATAAATATAATATATATATAATTAATATAATTAATTATATATTATATTATATTTATATACATAGTTAACTTGTAATTTTTAGTCCGTTGCGTCGAGCGTTAAGAGTTGACTCTGGTTCCGGTTCCGGATTTTCGAACGTCCTTGCGTACAATTTAATATCTTGTACTTTGCGTTTTGAATCTTGTACTCTTGTAATTTCGAGACGTTTCTTATCAATAATTGGAACCTCTTTGATTGTCTTTTGTTCTTTTGAGCTTTTTGGTCGTTTGCGTCTTCAATTCGTCGAATCTGTCTTTTGTCTTCACCTTTTATTATTTAAACGAATATCACTTGTAAATAGAACAATTGCAACTAAAAGCTTGTCTTTCTTGAGGAATAATGCTATGAAATATATGTTCGTTTTTAGCATTATCAAATATTCCCACACTTGAGCGTTGCTTGTCCTCAAGCAATATCGTCTTGAAATACTAGAATCACTTCTTTATTCTTCACACTTTGTACATCAGTGATTTCTATACGGTGGTATAAACAATGGTAGTAACGATATGGTTTACAGTCCCACATGACTATAAAAATTTAGATCCATTAAGGAAACTGGATCTTTATGAAAACATTTGATCTTTTGAAAATTAAATCTAGTTTTTACCCTAGATAAGTTTTCCGGAATAACCCTTTACCGGTGTTTGCAAAATATTTTTGTGGGTTAGGTGGGTTTCAGATTTGAAAATTTTAGCTCAAAACTTGCGGTTTTGTGTCACCCACTTGCTAACCTTGTATTTGGAAAGCAACACGTCCAGTTTACTTGTCCCGTATATTACCTTTCGGTAAACTACCGTCCGGTTGAAAGGAAAGCGTTGAACAAGCAACTGTTAAGGCAATGTCTCCTGACATGCTTTTAATTATGGTCTATAACGTGTCGGACGCAATTACTATCCTTGGTAGGAGCAATAGTAAAGCTCACCCTTATAATTTTTCGGTATGGCACAAGGTCCTGTCTTTGACCACTATGCAACCACCGTTCTTACGGTTGACACCCGATTTAGTTCAGGTGACCTAATGAATTCCAGGTGAATTCCTAGGATTTTACGTTCAATGGTAATGAACGCATTGAAAATAGGGTTTTCAGAAAACAAATCGGTTTGTAATTTTGATCAAAATATTTTCTCGTTCAAGCTCGAGTTTAGATATCATTGAATTCCATGAGTTTGTAATTCTCAATCTTTAAGGTCAATCTATAGGATTGAATAATATCAGTCTTAAAAGCTGATTTTTAATCTTTAAGGAGATTATCCTTTCTGGGGATCTGATTCATTAGTCTTATCCAGCTAATTTGCATGGCGCCCCCCATTGTACGAGATAAATCCTTCTCATGGTTAGGATAAATCTGACCACTTGGCGACCCTGTTTAATGCTGAGGTCCGTGGATTTCCTGCTGATTTTAGTGATGACTTTTCTAGATTTTTCGTCAACCTACAGCTGATCTGGACGACAACTTCATGACCTAAATCAAGAAGCGCGTGTCTTTTTCGGAAGACTTTACTTCCTTTTAATGATGGAATTGATTCATCGTGTAGATCCATCTCTTCTTTTCTCTCATCGGGTAAAACAGTTTAGTTTAGTCCAAAGCAAAAGTATTTTCAGTTATTTGTTACAGATATATGTGACATATGTTTAAGATAACTTGGTAAATTTTCCCACACTTGGCTTTTATTTTCCTTTTTATCGTCCTCTATTCCATTTTAAATGAATTTTAACATTTTGGTTTGTTTCTCAATTTATGTCCTTTCCGAGGTAACAATAATTTCGGTGTTAAAACCTAGTTTTATCGTTCATAAATATGTATAAACATGATTTTGAGTTCATTTAATTGAAAATTTTGAAAAATTTTACTAGAATTGGGTAGTCAGTATATAAGACTAGGGCTGTTCTTTATTATCAGAGAGCACTAGATTCTAATACAACTACTGCTTTACTAGTATTTTTAATGGTAACCAAGTGCATAAAGTAAAAAATTTTAAAATCCGAAAGAATTTAACCCCTTCCCACACTTAAGATCTTGCAATGCCCTCATTTGCAAGAAATCAGGAATAATTTAAATTATTGAGGGTGATTTGTGTGAAAATGATTAAATTTTTACCAAAGTTTCCAAATATATTGGCGTTTGTTTGCTGAATGGTAAATGGTGCACATCATTTGTTCATTCCGTCTTGTTGTTATTTCACATATATTTTGCATCTTGTCGTCAAAATTAGTTGCTTTTGCTGAACTTAATGCCAGTCTTTGAAAATGCGTTGTTTTACCCTGTTGTGTACATAAGATAAACTGCAAACATATATACATATTTTTGAAGTTTGGTATATTACCCCACATTCAAAAATTATTAAAATCTAAGAATAAAAGTTAGATAATTATAAAAATGATTACAATATTAACAAAAGCATTAAACGTATCAATCATTACAAATTACAAAAAAATAAAAAATAAAAATAAATATACTAGGGATGATACTTGTACCAATAGGGGTTCCAGGCATAACCATAGGTGCTATAGAATGCTTCGGCAGGGTCATACGTAGGATACGGTGGCTGCATCTCTATAGACCAGGGGGAAGATGGGTTTCGGTGTAGGAATATAGTTTCTACCTATATGTTGGCAATGAGCTATGATTTGGTTCTGATGAACTTGCCAATCTTCAAATGCTCTTTGTCTAGCATTTTCGTATTCCTGAGAAGCTATAAACCTTTGCATTTCTTGCATCTCATTCCCCCCTCCTACATTACCTTGCTGTTGATTTCTCTCCACCTGTGGATGTCTACCATGGTATCGTACTGCGGCGTTATTTCGCCTCTTCAAAACTTTCGCACCATGGTATACATTTAAACCTATAGTATCGCGGGGTTCTGGTTCTTCTACTAATAATCCCCCCCGACTTATATCCACACCGAGATATTCACCAATCAAAGTAATAAAAATACCACCTCCTATTATGCTATGCGGTCGCATCCCCCGAACCATAGCTGATAAATAATAACCCACACAATATGGTATACTTACAGCGCTTTGTGGGTCTCGAATACACATATGGTAAAACAAATCTTGTTCATTTACTTTTTCCTTGTTCTTACCTCTTTGTGTAATCGAATTAGCTAAAAACCTATGTATCACTCTTAATTCGGCTCTATCTATATCCAAATAAGAGTAATTTCCCCCTTTGAAACGGTGATGGCTTGTCATTTGACTCCACACACCGTGTGTATCAAAATTTTCATCTATCTTTCTACCGTTTAGTATCAACCCTCTACAATCGGCAGATGCTAACTCCTCAGGCGTATATATACGTAAAGCCTGAGCCATGTCTAGTAAAGACATGTGGCGCATCGAACCGCCTAACAAAAATCTAATAAAAGAACGATCGGTTAAACTAGCTACCCGATCATTCAACTCTATACTACACAACAATTCTTCACACCATACTTTATATACAGGTCTACGCATGGTGAATAAACGTACCCAGTCATTAAAAGTAGAATTACCATACCTATGTACAAGTAATTCCCTAATTGGCCCGGCCAATTCTACATCTTCTAAGGGTCCCCATTCTATGACCCTCGGTACCTCAACAACCTTAGAATGAAGAGTATGCAAACCCCTTTGATATTTTGGATAATCTATCCAAAGTCTGTCAAATCTCAGGTTCGGGTGCAACTCTTCCAAGTGCATATCAGAAAAGGTCATGACTGGATGAGGTATATCCTGCTTGTAGTAGTTATCCACCTCCTGTTGTTCCGCATTCTCAGCAGGAGCATTGTGGGCTTGGGATGAAGATTCACCCCTTTCAGTCTGCAAAACACATCAAACACAAATTTTGTGCATCCAAATATGCATTAGTGTCAGCAAAATCATCAATCAAAATAATTACAATGACATGATCAATTTATATCAAACTTAAGCTCATTTTCATATTTTCATCAAATCTACACTTTTTCAAATAAGCATATACGAAAATGTTCGCCTAGTTCATAATCATTCAACTCAAATAACATGTCAAAATAATCATTACTAGCAATTAAACAAGTCTCAAATGGCATTATCTTTCAAAAATCAAGTTCATGAATTTTAGACTTGAAAAAGTCCACTTTAATTCTCAAAATCATGTTTAGGCTCAAAGTTTGGATCATTTAACTACCTAGACATGTTACACTACTCAATTTAGCAACAATTCATGACAAAAATCGGCCATAACCTGTTTATATCAAAAAGCCCCAAATTTGCTCAAGAACACAAACCCTAGATTACTCAAAATTTGAAGTTTAAGGCTTCTAATCATGTTAAACAGCATCAATCTAGGTTATACAAGCATAATACATAAACAATTTAAGCATAATTACACTAAAAAGCATCAAAATCAAATTGGGAAAAAAATAGCTCAAGAACACCAAATTTCGGATTAAATGGTGTTTAGGTGTAGAAATTTACCGTTTTTCTTGAGTAATTCCTAGATAGCATCCTTCTAAACATGATTTTAGTAAAAAATTTGGTGATTAACGGTTAAAAATTGTGATTTTGGGGTGTATTTTTCGGGTTTTTGTGGAGTATGTTCGCAGTTATTTTGCTGTTGGGGGTGTGGACTGATCAGTTTGCAGCTCTTTATTTTTTTTCTGATTTCCGGTCCTCCCGCGACTCGCGGTGAATAACTCTTCAAACTCCGCGAGTCGCGGAGTTTGATATATATATATATATATATATATATATATATATATATATATATATATATATATTTTTTTTATAATCATTAACTTATTAAAATAATTAAGTACTTAATTTTTAAAATTTTGTTTCCCTTGTTATTTAGGACGAGGTTTTTTCGGATCGATGTCCTAGTCCGTCCTTCGACAAAATTTTAAAATTTGTCTTTTTGTAGCGATTGTTTTAAAAGCTAAGATTTTTTGGGTTTTTTTTTTTAATGTTTTTGGCATACTTTAATTCAATGAGATTAAAAATAATGATAATAAAAGTTCTCGTCCCTCTCTCGGGTAAAGCAATTTCGGTTCAAAGATCTAGTCTTCAACTTACGACGAATTTTAAAAATCATATTTTTAACTTAATGAGATAAAGTAAATTTTTGTTTTTAAATTCACACAACTTAAATATAAAATTCAAAATTAATATTAAAAATTCACACCAAACTTAAAATTTGAAATGCATAAAATTAAAAATTCATATTTTAAAAATTAAAAGTTCACATCAAACTTAATTTAAAAATTCATATTATAAATTCACACCAAACTTATATTAATTTTTTCAAATATTTACAATTTTAAAAATATTGATTTTACAAAGTTTACAATATTAATTTAATATTTATATATTAATTTTAAAAACATGGTAAAAATAAAATTAAAAATCTTTTTTTCTTTTTATCCCACTTTAATCAATCAAATATTATCAAAAATATGCGCCCCTCTTTTCGGTAAAGTAATTTCGGTTCCAAGACCTAATTTAACTCATGACGAATTTTTGAAATATTTTGGGTTGATTGATTAAAGATATTTATACCTTAAGAATAAACGTTAAATTTCGCAGTGATGTAATTAATTTTTGAATGGTATCAATAATTTCGGTCGCCAAACCTAATTTTATTCAATACCAATTTAATACTTTTTAGCGAACAAATTAGCGTTTATTATCAAAAGGTTAAAAATAAAAAATAAAAATAAAAACTGTACAGACATACCTGTGAAATAGATTTCTTAGTTATATGATCTATCCCATTCATAAGATAGTCGGTTTAATTGGTTTTCCATGGCTACATAGGCGTAACCTCGAGCATTCAGTGTCTTTTCTTCTAAACATATGAACGGTCCGTCTCTGCATAAAGTAACAAATTCGGTATTTGAATAAGTTTGATTATTTGAACATTTACCTCCATGTGACCATTTTCCGCATTTGTGACATCTTTCTAGGTGTCGTGCTCTTCTTTTTGCTGCGGATTTTGATTTTCCTTTACCAAATTGTAACTTATTATCTTCGCATCTAGATTCTTTTCTAACTCCGTCCATTCTTTCTCTGATTACTGATACTATTTCACTTGGTAGTATGTCATTATTACGTTTAGTGATCAAAGCGTGTAGCATTAGACCATGGTTTAGTTCACAGGCAGTCTTCATTTCGTAAAAACCTAAAAAAAATAAAAATTCAGAATGGGGGGAGAAGACTAGTTCTTTAGGGTCTGCTAGGGAAAGACCATTCGGGTTCCATTTTCGAGAACTACACGAAAACAGACAATCTAACTCTAACAGAAATACATATTATCCTTTAAAGACTTGATTCTCCCCACACTTAGTTAGCTGTGGTGTCGAAATTGTGATTAACTTCGTTGTCGACTTCCATCGGACCATGTATGTAATGTTTAACTCTGTGACCATTAACTTTAAATTCAATCCCATTTGAATTTATCAATTCTATCGTTCCGTATGGGAAAACTCTTTTGACTATGAATGGTCCAGACCATCTTGATTTCAATTTTCCAGGAAATAGCTTGAATCGTGAATTGAAAAGAAGAACTCTGTCTCCTTCTTTAAATTCTTTTGAACTTCTGATTCTTTTATCATGCCATTTCTTCGTTCTTTCTTTATAGATTAACGAATTATCGTATGCTTCATGTCTTAATTCTTCTAATTCATTTAGTTGACTTAATCGTAGACGTCCGGCTTCATGTAAATCAAGATTACATGTTTTCAAAGCCCAAAATGCTTTGTGTTCAATTTCTACTGGAAGATGACATGCTTTTCCATAAACAAGTCTAAAAGGTGTGGTTCCAATTGGAGTTTTGTAGGCTGTTCTAAAAGCCCAGAGTGCATCCTCCAATTTAATGGACCATTCCTTCGGATTTGATCCTACGGTTTTCTCTAGAATACGTTTTAAGGCTCGGTTGGTATTTTCAACTTGTCCATTTGTTTATGGATGATATGCGGTGGAGATTTTATGAGTTACTCCATATCTTTTAAGAACTTTCTCAAGTTGATTATTACAGAAATGAGTACCCCGATCACTTATTAAAGCTTTCGGTGTTCCAAACCTTGCAAAAAGACGTTTTAAAAAGTTGACTACAACTCGTGCATCGTTAGTTGGGAGAGCTTGTGCTTCCGCCCATTTAGATACATAATCAATGGCTACGAGTATATATAGATTATTATGAGATTTTGGAAATGGACCCATAAAGTCAATACCCCAAATGTCAAATACTTCACATACTTGGATGACATTTTGTGGCATTTCATCACGTTGACTTATTTTTCCAGCCCTTTGACATGCATCACAGGATTTGCAAAGAAGGTGTGCGTCTTTGTAAATTGTAGGCCAATAGAATCCAGCTTCATAAACTTTTCTTGCTGTTAGTTGAGGCCCATAATGCCCTCCTGTTGGTCCTGTGTGACAATGGTTTAATATTTTACTAGCTTCATCTCCAAATACACATCGGCGTATTATTCCATCGGGACAACTTTTAAACAGATGTGGATCTTCCCAGAAATAGTGTTTTATATCACTGAAGAATTTCTTTCGTCTTTGGTACGATAATCCTTTTTCAAGGAATCCACAAACTAAGTAGTTTGCATAGTCTGCAAACCATGGGATTTCATTATAATCTATCTTCAATAGATATTCATCAGGAAAGTTGTCTTGTATGGCCGATTCATTTAGAACTTCTAACTCAGGATTTTCAAGACGAGAAAGATGATCAGCGGCGAGATTTTCTGCTCCTCTTTTATCTCGGATTTCAATATCAAACTCTTGTAAGAGTAAGATCCAACGGATTAATCTTGGTTTAGCATCTTGTTTTGAAAATAGGTATCTAAGAGCAGAATGGTCGGTATAGACCACCGTTTTTGCTAGAACGAGATATGATCGAAATTTGTCAAAAGCAAAGACAATAGCAAGGAGTTCTTTTTCAGTAGTTATATAGTTTGTTTGTGCTCCTTGTAACGTCTTACTAGCATAATATATAGGTTGAAATCGTTTTTCAATCCTTTGTCCTAAAACAGCTCCCATTGCAAAATCACTTGCATCGCACATTAGTTCAAATGGTAGATTCCAATTTGGTGTTATCATGATCGGTGCATTAGTGAGTTTCTCTTTAAGAATATTAAAAGATTTGATACACTCATCTGAAAAGATGAATGGAGCATCCTTTTCTAGGAGTTTATTCATAGGAGTGGCAATTTTAGAAAAATCTTTTATGAAACGTCGGTAAAAACCGGCATGCCCTAAAAAACTCCTAACTCCTCTAACATTGGTGGGATGTGGAAGTTTAGCAATTATATCTACTTTAGCTCTATCCACTTCAATTCCTTCTTTTAAAATTTTATGTCCAAGAACGATGCCTTCTTTAACCATGAAATGGCATTTCTCCCAATTAAGTACTAGATTTGATTTTTCGCATCTAAGAAGCATTCGTTCCAGATTAACTAGACATGATTCAAATGTATCACCGAAGACTGAAAAGTCATCCATGAAAACTTCCATGCATTCTTCTATCATGTCGTGAAAAATCGCCATCATGCACCTTTAAAAGGTTGCAGGGGCGTTGCAAAGTCCAAATGGCATGCGTTTGTAAGCAAAAGTACCATAAGGGCACGTGAATGTGGTTTTCTCTTGATCCTCGGGTGCTATTGGAATTTGAAAATATCCGGAAAATCCATCTAGAAAACAATAGTAACTATTTCCGGCTAATCTTTCCAACATTTGATCTATGAAAGGTAAGGGAAAGTGATCTTTTCTGGTGGCGTCATTTAATTTTCTATAATCAATACACACACGCCATCCTGTTACAGTTCTAGTAGGAATAAGCTCATTTTTCTCATTTGTAATGACAGTCATGCCACCCTTCTTAGGCACGCATTGAACTGGGCTTACCCATGGACTATCAGAAATTAGATAAATTAAACCCGCATCTAGCAGTTTAATAATCTCTTTATTAACTACATCTTGCATATTAGGATTTAGTCTTCGTTGGCGTTGCACATACGTTTTATGACCTTCTTCCATAAGGATTTTATGTGTGCAATACGAAGGACTTATTCCTTTAATATCATGAATCTTCCATGCAATGGCTGGTTTATGAGCTTTCAACACAGAAATGAGTTGTGATTTCTCATTTTCAGTAAGAGAAGACGATATTATTACAGGTAATTCAGATTCACCATGTAAATAAGCGTATTCCAAATGGTTTGGAAGTGGCTTTAACTCTAATTTCGGAGGTTCTTCTATCGATGATTTGTATCGATATCTGTCTTCTTCTTTTAGCATTTGAATTTCTTCTGTTGTTGGTTCATATCCATTAGCTATAAGTGTAGCTAACATTTCAGCTTCATCAATTGGTTCATTACCTTCTCCTAAAGAACATTCTTCTATTCCTTGTAATTCTGGAAATTCTTCTAATAATTCTGCATGTGCATCTATAGTTTGAATATAATAACATGTATCATCTGCAAATTGTGGTTGTTGCATTGCTCTATCAACTGAAAAGGTAACACTCTCATCCTCTATACTTAGGGTCAGTTTCTTACCGAACACGTCTATCATTGCTTTAGCCGTGTTTAAGAATGGTCTTCCTAATATGAGAGGAACTTGAGAATCTTCTTCCATGTCCAAAACAACAAAATCTACTGGAAATACTAAAGTACCAACTTTAACTAGCATGTTCTCCATTATCCCTCTAGGATATTTTATTGATCTATCGGCTAGTTGTATGCTTATTCTGGTTGGTTTTAATTCTCCAAGGTCTAGTTTAGCGTATAGTGAATACGGCATTAGATTTATACTAGCACCTAAGTCTGCCAATGCTTCTATTGAACTAAGACTACCCAGAAAACATGGAATTGTGAAACTTCCTGGATCAGATAATTTTTCTGGTATCTTATTCAACAGCACTGCTGAACAATTAGCATTCATAGTAACAGCCGAGAGTTCTTCCATTTTCTTTCTATTTGAGATTAGATCTTTCAAGAATTTAGCATATCTAGGCATTCCTGAAATCACATCAATGAAAGGAAGATTTACATTTATCTGTTTAAACATATCCAAGAATTTGGATTGCTCGGCTTCAAGTTTTTCTTTCTTCATTTTACTCGGATAAGGAAGTGGTGGTTGATATGGTTTAACATAAGGTTTAGCCTTAGCTGTGTTATCTTCATTAACCTTTTCAACTACCGGTTCTTTTTCCTTATCTTGATCAGGTTATGGTTCTTGTGGAGTAGGAATAGTTTCATCAGAAGTTACAGGTATTTCAGGTGGTTTAAGTGTTGTACCACTTCTTGTGGTAATGGCTTTAGCTGTTTCATTCCGGGGGTTAGCATTTGTATCACTAGGTAGACTCCCCGGTTTTCTTTCACCTATTAACCTTGCTAGGTTACTTACTTCTTATTCCAGATTTTGAATAGAAGCTTGTTGATTTCTAAATGCTTGAGCATTTTGTTCATTGGTTTGTTTCTGAGATGTGAAAAACTGTGTTTGAGTTTCAACTAGCTTTGTCATCATATCTTCTAAATTCGGCTTTTTTATCATCGGTTTGTTGTGGTGGTTTGTTTTGAAAATTTGGTCTTTGCTGGTTGTAAGTATTATTGGATACTTGTTGATTGCTAGGACCTTGTTGGTTGTTGTATGGAATATTTCGGTTATAATTCTGGTTTTGATTGTAAATCGGTCTTGGCGGTTGATAATTATTCTGATAATTATTTCCAGGCCTTTGGTTTATGTATGAAATATTCTCTCTTTGTTCCATTGTTAATTCAATACTGAGACAATCTTTTGTCAAATGTGGTCCTCCACACTGCTCACAACTAATTCGTATTGAGTGAATATCTTTAGTCATCTTTTCCATTCGTCTCTCCACAGCATCTATCTTTGCGGAAATGGAATCTAAGTCATGGCTAGAATCGGCTCTAGCTGCTTTAGATGATCTAATGATATCTTTTTCTTGGTGCCACTCATGTGAGTGGGAAGCAGTGTTATCAATAATTTTGTAAGCATCAGTTTCGGTTTTCTTCATAATAGAACCACCAGCTGCTATATCTATGTCTTTCCTTGTAGTGATGTCGCATCCTTGGTAGAATATTTGTACTATTTGACAGGTGTCTAAACCATGTTGCGGACATCCTCTTAATAACTTTCCATATCTTGTCCATGCCTCATATAGAGTTTCATTCGGCTTCTGTGTAAACGTAACAATTTCTGCTTGAAGTCTTACGGCTTTAGATGCAGGAAAGAATTGTTTAAGAAATTTGTCAACTAAAACATCCCATGTATCAATCGCCCCTTCAGGTAACGATTCCAACCAATCTTTGGCTTCTCTTTAAAGTCCAGGGAAATAACATGAGATATATCTGTTCATCCTCAACTTCTCGGATTTTAAATAGTGTGCAGATTCTATTAAAGGTACGTAAATGTTCATTTGGATCTTCCTTCGGCGCACCACTAAATTGGCATTGATTAGTCACCATGTGTAGAATTTGTCCTTTGATTTCATAATCTGGCGCATTAATGTCAGGATGAGTAATTGCGTGACCTTGGCCAGTGCGTTTAGCTCTCATTCGGTCTTCCATACTTAAAGGTTCCAGATTCTCCATAATTGAATTTGTTGAATCGGTATCACTAGATGATTCTGATTTAATGTTTCGTTCCTCAACAATCTCTGTTTGAATAATTGGTGGCTCCGGAGGAAAGTTTAGTGGTTCAGGATCTACGAACCGTTCCTGAATATTCTCCGGATTCTCAATTGTGAGGTTGGGTTCAAAAAATGGATTATCGGAAATTTGAACTGAAGTACTTGGTCTACTGGATGACGATTCTAAAGAAAAATCAACGGCGGTTATATTTGCTAAATGTCTTGATCTAGTTACAGGTGGTGAACGTACAAAAGGTGGTGAACGTCTTGCTCGGTGCATTCACTGAATATCCTATTAGTTTTTAAAAGGAAAGAAAAATTATAATAAGTTATCCAATCAATAGACTTTTCTGATTTTGCCCACGTTTCGAATAGCCAAAAGATGCAGCAGAGGGGCAGGATTCGTTTGGTCTCAATATAATTGAGGACTGTTTGGCTCCAATAACCCGGTCCACGTACAAATCCAACTATTACTACGAACCAGAAAATTTTGATGTCTATTAATTTAACCACTTAAAATAAATTTTCGTAATTTTAAGAAATTTAGAGAAGAAGTAGAAAAAAAATTCTAAGTCCTAAAACTAGAATAGCGAGAAATAAGAAAGAAAAAGAGTTCGTCGAAAAAGGTCGAAAAAGAAAAATGGTTGAAAAATAAAAGGTGACGAAAAAATAAAAGAAACTTATAAAACTTAAAAATACTTGACTAACCTAACCTTATTACTACAACTAACTTAAAATTATAATCGCAAATTGAGATTACTAATTGGAATGATAATTGATACATAGGTAAAAGTCGTCTAAAAATATTAAAGCTTACAGGAAAAACTAAATCCCAAATGGAAATAACTTAAAAAGAAACTAAAACTTAAAAAGGCGTCGCAAAATTCTAAAGTACCTAAATCTTAGTCTAAGAAAAAGCACTTAAGGAATTCTACGGCAAAGACTAAAAATCTAGGAGTAAAAATAACTATGGCAAAAAAACTAAGTTTAAAACTAAATATGAGCTAAAAATACAAATATTACGCTACAACAATTAAAAAGGGACAAAATATAAAAATATACAAAAAGTTGTAAAAAGTACAATTTTTATAAAAATATTATTTTTATATTATTTATTTATTAAACTATTAATTTTACAAATTAATTAAACTAAATTAAACAAAATATAAAATAAATAAAAAGTAAAAGTTAAAATAAAATTAATTATAATAATAATAATAATTAGGGTTAAATAATAATAATAATTAATAATTACCCGTAATTAATGCTGAATTAGGGTTTTGTCGCCTGTCAGAAAATCTCCGCGAGTCGCGGTAATTAATGCAGCAAAATATTAAAACTACTTTATAAACTCTGATTGTTTAATACTAAATAATATATCAATCAGAAACATCAAATCCTAAAGTCGGTGTTCAGATCCCTTTAGGATTTAGCCCCTGTCCCTGCTACTTTTTTTTTTTAATTATCCTACACCTAATTTTCCTAGTATAAAAATATGGTAGTGATATATACACAACCAATTTTTACAAATACACAACCAAACATGTTTTACAGTGTTGTATTGTACAACACTGTAAAGTGATGTCGTAGGGGGTGTATACAAAATAGTATTAATTTTAGTGCGAAAATACTATTAAATACGATACAATTTTACACAAGATATTTATTTATTTATAGAATGGATATACTTAAACCTTGCTACAACACTTATAGGCAGTGTACCTAATCGTACAGTAGTGTAGTTTTTAGTAAGTCCGGTTCGTTCCACAGGGAATCTTTTTTAAACAAAGCTCAACGCTATATTAGCTTACTTTTATAAAAATACAAATATATATATAAGTAATATTATTATTATAAAGGGGGGTTTTTACCGTTTAATGACCGGTTTGTCGATTTTAAAACTTTAGTCGTAGTTAAAACCAAATGTAAAATATTAAAAATAAATACAAGACTTAAATTAAAGCATGAAGTAAATAACGATAAATGAAATTGCGAATAATAAAAGTGCGATAAAATAAACTTGCGATAATTAAAAAGTACGATAATTAAAAGTGCAATTAAATACAATAACAATAAAAATGCGATAATTAGAAGTGCAATTAAATATAAAATAAAAGAATTATGCTTATTTAAACTTCCGTAATCATGATGGTTGACGTATTGATTTTAGTTTTATGCCCATGGGTTAATTGTCCTTTGTCCTGGATTATTTAATATGTCCGTCTGGTTTTTGTCCATAACAGTCCATCAGTCATAAATATAAAGTGCGAGTGTCCTCGTCAAATTATCCTTATACCCGAAGTTAAATATTCCAACTAATTGGGGACTTAAACTGTAACAAGATTTTAATACTTTGTTTAATAATTACACCAGGATGTCGACTGAGTGTAACCCAAGGTTTTAATATTTTGTTATCAATTATACCAAGTGTCCTTTGTACATAATTTCACCCCTGTTTTAATTATTCTAGTGGCTATTAATCCATTCCCGTGTCCGGTTAAATGAACGATTATTCGTACATATAAATACTCCGCCCATCGTGTCCGATTGAGTGTATATGGTAATTTATAGGGACGCCCAATTGTAAATCTTTATATTAACATTAACAAACTATCATTTAGTTAAACAAATATAAAGCCCATTAATAGCTCATAGTCTAATTTCCACAAGTGTCGTTCTTTTGTCTAAACCCCAATTATGGTACAAAGCCCAATTACCCAATTTTAGTAATTAGCCCAACATCATGATTACTTCGGATTAAATAAGCATAATAATAACTTAGCTACGAGACATTAATGTAAAAAGGTTGAACATAACTTACAATGATTAAAAATAGCGTAGCGTTACACGGACAGAATTTCGACTTACACCCTTACAATATTCGCTAACATACCCTTATTATTAGAATTATAATTAAAATTAAAATTAAAATATAAATTATATATATATATATATATATATATATATATATATATATCGTATGAATGAGGAGAAAAAAGATGATGATTACGATCAGAATGCGCGAGCTTTATAGGGAGTTTCTGAAATTGGGGCTCCGCGACTCGCGGCATTTTTGCCTTCAAACTCCGCGAGTCGCGGAGAATGAAATTACAGCTCACATCTTTGGAGTCTTTCTCTGCCGACGGTTTTTATTTATAAATATAATATATATATAATTAATATAATTAATTATATATTATATTATATTTATATACATAGTTAACTTGTAATTTTTAGTACGTTGCGTCGAGCGTTAAGAGTTGACTCTGGTTCCGGTTCCGGATTTTCGAACGTCCTTGCGTACAATTTAATATCTTGTACTTTGCGTTTTGAATCTTGTACTCTTGTAATTTCGAGACGTTTCTTATCAATAATTGGAACCTCTTTGATTGTCTTTTGTTCTTTTGAGCTTTTTGGTCGTTTGCGTCTTCAATTCGTCGAATCTGTCTTTTGTCTTCACCTTTTATTATTTAAACGAATATCACTTGTAAATAGAACAATTGCAACTAAAAGCTTGTCTTTCTTGAGGAATAATGCTATGAAATATATGTTCGTTTTTAGCATTATCATAAAGTATGTTTGGTTGTGTATTTGTAAAAATTGGTTGTGTATATATCATCACCCATAAAAATATGGGGATGATATTTTTTACGGACTACAGAGTAGTAATATTAAAAAAAAAAAACATATTGTTATAGTACATTTAATTTAAATAATGCACAATCTTCAACGAAAAAATAGCCCTGACAAAAGAGAGTCTTGACGCGGAATCTAGGCAGTCAACTGAGTACCTTGTCCCCGGACCTGTGATCACTCGGACCGCAGGGAACCGTAGCATGGGGGGGCTTAGAATCCTTTTGCCGCCGCAAGGCTGGCTAATTGTACGCAGCAGGCTCGAAGACCTCGCGGCGCAACAGTTCTTCCATACCAACTTAGCTGCCCGGCGCATTGATTTACCAAAAGAATAATACCCATATACAGCAAAACATGAATCATTCTAAGAAGAAAAAAAACTTATGATATACCCATTCCTTCCCAAAATAAGTGTCGAATAGAACAAACTTAACTAGATAGATAGATCTAAAAGATGTACTTTATAAACTCTGATTGTTTAATACTAAATAATATATCATTAACAAAATTTAATCGTGCAATAACAATACATAATCCCACGAAAGTGAACTATGAAATAAATGAAAGAAATGAGGCATAGACAATCATCTCTCCAACTTTAAAATAGAAAGAAGTAGTTTCTCTATTCATGGGTCGAGAAAAACGGATCTCCACCAACAGATAGAAAAAGTCATCTCTATATACTCAAGGAAAAAGAGATTGTCTTCGAAGAACCTTCGAACAACAAAAAGTAAAAAGAACATAAAAATGCATACCTTAGGGGCTATATGGGCTTAAGGATATACAACAATATAATAAGTATAATTAACAATGGAACGGCATAATATATATATATATATATATATATATATATATGTATATATATATATATATATATTACATGGTTCAAATAAGAACTTCTTAGTGGAGAGAATCCTAAGAACTCAACGGTCAAACAAAAAAGATGCACAGTCGAATAGTTTTTGGTGTAGTCGAACAATTTGTAAAATGCATATGAAATCATGCTTCGTTCTACATTCTTGTGTAGTCGAACAATTTTTGGTGTAGTCAAACATGTTTCGTTCTACATTCATGTTCTACTAAAAATCTCGTTCTACATTTTTCAGTATGTTCTAACATTTTTAGTGTGATTTTAAGGTTTAAGGTTTAAATTAGGCTTTAGATTTTGGTTTAGAATTAGCGTTTTACACGAACGGTTCAGAGTTTAAGGTTTTGGATTTTGGGTTTAGGGACCTAAACCCAAAACACTAAACCCAAAACTCTAAATCGGGCTAAATTTAGAAAAAAATGAATTTGAAAAAAAATAGATGAATTCGAACAATTTTGTCCATGTTCGAACAAATTTTTGTTCTACAAATTGTTCTACATTTCATGAATTCGAACAAAAACGAGTGTGGTGTAATGCCCACTAGTTTGAAAACCAGTGATACTGCGCGCCGCGCAACATAACTGAAATCTGGGGCAGTTTGATCAGTTTTTGTAACTTGAGGGATTTAAGTGTAAATATGTCAAAACTGGGTTTTAAGCCTTGAGCCTGATCTGGAAGTCTCAATTTGGCTTCTAAACACTTCTAGAGAGTTAACAATTGTAGAAAGAGATTATAGTGCTAGAATGCACTAAGTTGAAGTTGAAGGTGGTGATTCCTACCCATTTTGGTGTACATATTGTGTGTCTCAGCTTCTGGACTTCATTTTGCTCTTGAGGTAAACTCTAATATGAATTTCATTGTTTGATTCTCGAATTGATGTTATGGTTAGGGTTGATGATAATAATAAACCCTTATATCTTAAGGATTTGGGGTTTATTGGGTCTAGTAATTGGGTATGTAAACCTTGATTGTGAAATTTGGGTTGGGTGTTATATTGTGTTCATATACGATAAGTGATTTGGGTCTATTTTGTGTATGAACATGCATGTTTGTTGTTTAATTGTGAGTGAGAGAACTCGTTGTTGGTCAAAATCTAAATGTCGTCTTGAAATGTGTCAAACTAGGGCTTAAGTCTGGTTTTGATGAGTTGAAAGATAAACACTTGAATTATTGACGTTAATGGTGATTTGGGAACAGAATCACTAATTTATTAGTGATTATGGGTGAACCCTAGGTTTCTCAAGAGTGTCAAGCGTAAATGGGTCAAGTTTGCACTTCTAGGGGTTATGAATGGTTAGAATTGGTCGATTAGCTACATCGATGAATATAGTTGATTTTGGTTTATGTAATAGGTGAATTTCATTGACGAATTTGCAAGATTTGGAATTGTATCGCGAGTGAAGATACAAGGTGAATGTAATAATTGTATATGTATGTGTGCATGAATTGTACGTGTGATGTGTGGACAAACCAACGATTGTTCGTCCACATGGAGAATTGTCCATGTGTTCGGTGCCTAATTGTCGTTCATTGACGTATATGCAATGATTATGGTTAACCATAGGTGGCGTGTTTGGACTTATGTTCAATACGTGTTGTGTGACGTCGTGATTGAACTCATGTTCAATTATCGTGTCCGTGCGTATTATTTGTGGATTTCATGTGCGTCATGATCTTATTTGATTGTTGGATACCATGTTAGTTGATATATGCCGGTATATGTATAATTTTTGTGTACATATGTATCATTACTGGCTATTGTGTTTATCTTGAAAAATCTTTAGTTTCATGGATAAGCAAGAAGCAGTCTATTGTTTCTAGATCATCTAGGGAGGCAGAATATAGAGCTCTTACCTTTGTAACATGTGAAGTTATCTGGATTTTAAAGATTTAACTAATTTAACAGTTGAAAATGTTTTACTTGTCAAGATTTATTGTGATAATTAATTTGTTATGTAAATTGCAAAGAATCATGTTTTTCATTAGTGAATTAAACAGTTTGAAGTAGATTTATATTTTGTTACAGAAAAAAATTAATTTTGATATTATTGAAACATAACAAATTTCTTCAAATGATAATGTTTCAGATCTTTATACTAAAGGTTTAAATGGTTCTCAACATAACTTTTTATGTGAAAACTTTATTAAATCTTTTTCATGTTTAGAATGAATGGGGATATTAAAATTTTATAGCTAAGTATACAATCTAAACATTGTTATAATAATAATAATAATATAGATATGGATAGTCAATTTTGGTGTATACATATAGTCAATTTTGGTACACAAAGTATGTATTTTTATATTGAGATTTTAGGCTATAAATACTCATGAATGCAAGCATTAAACTTGCACCATTTCACACACTTACAAAGTGTTTCTTTCTTTCTCCATTATCATCTTTGTTCTTACACTTCATTATTAGTATTCTTAATCAAGAATCAAATCACTAAAGGTAGTTATAAGCCTACTGAATTATAACATCAAGAATCAAAACACTAAAGGTAGTTATAAGCCTACTGAATTATAACACGTTATCAGCACGATAATCTTAATACTAAATATGGTTGGCTCTGCCACCAAAATGATATATGGTCGGTTATACCACCAAAATGATATATGGTCGGTTATACCACCAAAATGATATATGGTCGGTTATACCACCAGAATGATATAGGTCGGTTATACCACCTGAAAAAATATATGGTCGACACTGTCGCCAAATTTTCATTTATGTTTACTAATATTTATATTTTTGTTATATAACATTTATTTATGATTGCTTACACATGGTCGACACTGTCACCTACTTATCATTTATGTTATATTAAATTTATGTTTAATGTTTATATACTTATGAATATAAATTGACTCTAATTTATCATGATGTTTGTTTTAATTTTTGATAATAGAAAATGTCGAATCTGGAAAAGCTTAAATTTACTCCTTTAGAATCAACTGGAAACAACTACATGCCATGGGTTATAAAAGTAAAAATGCATCTTAAATCAATGGGCATTCTTGAAACCATAAATGAAAACAACACTTGTTCTGAAAAAGAACAAGCTACGGCATGTTGCTTTATTCATCAACATATTGATGAATGCTTACAAAATAATTATGTGACTGTAGAAGATCCCCATGTTTTATGGGAAGGTCTCAAAAGCAGATTCAATAATCAAAGAGAAATTTTACTTCCAGCTGCAATGGAACAATGGAGAACATTAAGGTTCCAAGACTTTAAGAAAGTAAATGAATACAGCTCAGCTCTGTATAATACATGTTCACAACTTAAATTCTGTGGACATGAAATTAGTGATGCAGACATGATGGAGAAAACTTTCTCCACAATGAATGCTGCAAACATCACAGTGCAAAGAAATTTGAGAATGCTAAAGTTCAAAACATATCCTGAACTTAATTCATATCTCTTAGTTGCAGAGCAAAATGATGAGCTATTAATGAAAAATCAGCAATCCCGTCCTACTGGTACACTTGCAATCCCTGAAGCAAATACTGCAAATAATTATAAACAGGGACAAGGACGCGGGCAAGGTCGTGGTTATAATAACCATCACCATCATCATGCCAAAAGCCATAACTATGGTAGAAACCATCCTTATGGTAATGGTAATGGGCGTGGACGTGGTCGTGGTCGTGGCCGTGGTGGTCAAAGAAATAGTAATCCACGAAAATATAAATATCAACCACAAAACAAGCCCATTAAACAAGATGTTGAAGAAAATTCTTCTAAAAATTCTGAAGAATCTTGCTACAGATGTGGTAGAATGGGCCACTGGGCTAATACTTGCCGAACATCTAAACATCTTGTTAAGATGTATCAGGATTCGCTGAAAGGTAAAGAAAAGGAAGTAAATTTTGTGGATAATATTGATCCAACAGTCACTGAGAAACCATCTGATTTATATGAAGATTTCTTGAATGTTTAAGTTGTGTGTTTTTTGAAAAATAAACGATTTAATATCGTCTGTCTTTGTCATTATGTTTGCTAAATGTTTCAGTACTATCTATTTGCGTTTAAAATATTGTGTAATATTAATGTACTCACTATTTATTTCTTATATATGAAGTTCAATATGAATTTTGCTGGAATACAACATCAATCAAGTGGTGGAGATCTCTGTATAGCAGACAGTGGAACTACACACACTATACTTAAATCCGAGAAATATTTTATTGATCTAAAACCAACGGAAGGAACTATACATACAATATCAGGACCTGCTAACTTGATAAAAGGGATAGGAAAGGCAAATTTCATACTACCAAATGGTACAAAATTTTTAATAAATGATGCCTTATTTTCTCCCAAGTCAAGCAGAAATTTATTGAGTTTCTCCGACATATACCTTAACGGGTATGATTATCAGTCAGTGACAACAGAAAATGAGAAATATTTAAGTATCACTGACAAGAGTCATGTGGTTGAAAAACTGCCAAGACTTAGTTCTGGATTACATTATACACATATAAATGTACCAGAAATACATATGGTAGTTAACGAAAAATATATTGATCCTGGTGTATTCAGTTTATGGCATAACAGATTAGGCCATCCAGGATCAACAATGATGAAAAGGATTATTGAATGTACTCATGGACATCCACTAAAGGATAGAAAAATCCATCATGATACAATGGTTCCATGTACATCTTGCTCTCTTGGAAAATTGATAACTAGACCCTCACCACTTAAGGTTGAGAAAGAATCACCAATGTTTCTTGAAAGAATTCAAGGTGATATATGTGGACCAATTCATCCACCATGTGGACCATTTAGATATTTCATGGTTCTAATAGACGCATCTAGCAGATGGTCTCATGTTTGTCTGTTATCAAGCCGTAATGTGGCATTTGCAAAATTTCTTGCCCAAATTATTAAATTGAGAGCTCATTTTCCTGATTACACCATTAAAAGGGTGAGACTTGATAATGCTGGTGAATTTACATCTCAAGCATTTAATGACTATTGCATGTCTATAGGAATTGTTGTTGAACATTCTGTTGCTCATGTGCATACACAAAATGGTTTAGCCGAGTCATTGATTAAACGTTTACAGTTAATCGCTAGACCATTGATAATGAGAACAAAACTCCCTGTATCTATATGGGGTCATGCAATTTTACATGCTGCTGCATTGATTCGCATCAGACCAAGTGCAAGTCATAAATATTCTCCCCTACAACTTGCTTTTGGTCAAGAGCCAAATATTTCCCATCTTAGAACATTTGGTTGTGCAGTGTATGTTCCAATTGCGACACCACAACGTACAAAAATGGGTCCTCAAAGGAGGTTGGGAATATATGTTGGATATGAAACATCTTCAATATTAAGGTATATTGAACCTATGACAGGTGACGTTTTTACAGCACGTTTTGCTGATTGTCATTTTAATGAAACATTGTTCCCTAGATTAGCGGGAGAAATGAAAAATAAAGAAAATGATGTTTCATGGTGTGAACCTCAATTAAAGTATCTTGATCCTCGCACAAAAGAATGCGAGACAGAAGTTCAAAAGATAATGCATATACAAGAACTTGCAAATCAATTGCCTGATGCATTTACAGATACAAAAACGGTGATAAAATCATATATACCAGCAGTAAATACTCCAGCTCGAATTGAAATTCCAAAAGCTGGCAATAACGTCACTCATGAATCTTTGCCACGTCAGAAACGTGGAAGACCAATTGGTTCAAAGGATAAAAATCCTCGAAAAAGAAAATCAGCTGATAATGAAGTAAAAGAAAGTGTTCAAGAAGAACCACAAATCAGTACTCCTACTGCAGAGGAGATTGATGATGTCAATATAGAAATTGCAATCAATTATGCATATTCAAAAATATTATGGAACCGAAATGAAATGAAAAATCTTGATGAGAAATTTTCATTTAATGTTGCGTATGACATCATGAATAATGATGATGATCCAGAACCAACATCTATGGTTGAATGTCAAAATAGACATGATTGGGCTCAATGGAAAGAAGCAATACGAGCTGAATTAGAATCACTCAATAAAAGAAAAGTTTTCGGATCCATCATTCTCACTCCTAAAGATGTGAAACCTGTAGGATACAGATGGATTTTTGTCCGAAAAAGAAATGAGAAAAATGAAGTTACAAGGTATAAAGCTAGACTTGTAGCTCAAGGTTTTTCTCAAAGACCAGGAATTGATTATGAAGAAACTTATTCCCCTGTTATGGATGCAATTACTTTTAGATACTTAATCAGCCTGGCAGTTTCTAAAAATTTAGAAATGCATCTCATGGATGTTGTGACTGCTTATCTATATGGATCACTTGATAGTGATATATATATGAAGATACCTGAAGGATTTAAGGTACCAGAAGCATCAAATGCAAAACCCAAAGAAATGTATTCGATTAAATTACAAAGATCTTTATATGGGTTAAAACAATCGGGACGTATGTGGTATAACCGATTAAGTGATTACTTGATAAGCAAAGGGTATACAAATAATCTTACTTGCCCTTGTGTTTTCATTAAGAAAACAACATCCGGATATGTGATCATAGCTGTTTATGTTGATGATCTTAACATCATAGGTACAAATAAAGAGATCCATGAAGCCATTCAACTTCTAAAGAAAGAATTTGAAATGAAAGATCTCGGAAAAACCAAGTATTGCCTTGGTTTACAAATTGAGCATATGCCTAATGGTTTACTTGTACATCAAACAACATATACTGAAAAGATTTTGAAACGTTTCAATATGGACAAGGCAAAACCATTAAGTACTCCTATGGTTGTTAGATCACTCAATGTTGAAGCTGATCCATTTCGTCCATGTGAAGATCAAGAAGACATTCTTGGACCAGAAGTACCATATCTTAGTGCAATTGGAGCTCTTATGTATCTTACAAATTGTACAAGACCTGACATTTCTTTTGCAGTTAATTTGTTGGCAAGGTTCAGCTCTGCTCCTACCAAAAGACACTGGAATGGGATCAAACACATATTTCGATACCTTCGAGGAACTACTGATTTAGGATTATTTTATTCTAACGAATCAAAACAAGATTTGGTTGGTTATGCAGATGCAGGTTATTTATCTGATCCACATAAAGCTAAATCTCAAACTGGATATGTATTCCTAAATGGAGGTACTGCAATATCATGGCGTTCTCAAAAACAAACACTTGTTGCTACATCGTCAAATCATGCCGAAGTGATTGCATTACATGAAGCTACTCGGGAATGTTTTTGGTTGAGATCAATGACACAAATCATTACTGATTCTTGTGGACTAGAACGCGATAAAAGTCCAACAATTATCTATGAAGATAATGCAGCTTGCATAGCACAGATGAAAGAAGGGTATATCAAAAGTGACCGAACCAAACACATACCTCCTAGATTCTTCTCATACACTCAAAATCTCATTAAGGACAACGAGATTGAAATGAGATATGTTCAATCCAGCAAAAACTCTGCTGATCTTTTCACGAAAGCACTTCCAACTGCTATTTTCAGAACACACGTTCATAACATTGGCATGAGACATGTTCAAAAGATGTAACAGCTGAAGCGATGTCTATTTGAGGGGGAGTCAACTCCATGCTGCACTCTTTTTCCCTTAGCTAAAGTTTTTTCCCACTGGGTTTTCTTTAGCAAGGTTTTTAACGAGGCAGTAATTTATAGTTGATCTTCAACAAAATAAAATTGCTATCCAAGGGGGAGTGTTATAATAATAATAATAATATAGATATGGATAGTCAATTTTGGTGTATACATATAGTCAATTTTGGTACACAAAGTATGTATTTTTATATTGAGATTTTAGGCTATAAATACTCATGAATGCAAGCATTAAACTTGCACCATTTCACACACTTACAAAGTGTTTCTTTCTTTCTCCATTATCATCTTTGTTCTTACACTTCATTATTAGTATTCTTAATCAAGAATCAAATCACTAAAGGTAGTTATAAGCCTACTGAATTATAACATCAAGAATCAAACCACTAAAGGTAGTTATAAGCCTACTGAATTATAACAAACATGTTTGTTTTGTTTGTTTTGTACTTATTTATGGGTTAAAAATGTGTAGAGGCCTTGGAGTATTTATCTGAAAGTTGAAGTTTGGTGGTCAAAGTGAGATATCTAGAACATAAGTGTAACAAGAATCAACAAGCATCAGACTTGTCTTGGAGTCCCAAAAACTGCCCATCCATCCATTATTTTATAAAATATGAACTTGTGAGAAAATTGCTTACTGTGTATCACTGTATCCTGCTTACAATTATTTTGATTGTATCGTTTTAGATGAAAAATATAACTTCTTGTGATTGAAGAGTTTACCTCATCTTATTGGAAGAATTATATTGCTTGTTTGTTCGATATATACAATTAAATAAGAAAAATATGATGTTAGAAGCATCAAATAAATTAATTGAAAAAATTCCTCATTAGACACGATTTCACCTCGCTTTGCATGTCGGTGCTAACAAATTTATATACATAATAAAAATTAGTAAAAACTTTGGAAAAAATTTTATTAATACTTTTCAGTACTTTGACGAAAATCTGTGATCCGAGGAACAATGTGTGTAACTTCCGATAACTAACATATAGAAGCAACATAATTTACGAATGAAAAGTCATTGTCTTTGTTTTCCCAAAGAAATTATATATATATATATATATATATATATATATATATATATATATATATATATATATATATTGGTAGGATCAAGAGGGAAGTAACCATTCGGGGGCAAGCGGGGGGAAGCAAATTTTTTTTTTTTTTTTTCGTTTTTTGAAAAAACTTTGTTTACGAACATTATAGATGAGATGAAAATATGAACATTTAGTAGAGACACTTTGTGATAAATGTTTTTATTTTGGCGGGAAAACGCTCGAAGAAGTAATATATAACAATTATCGTGTTTTTCGAGCGTATTTTGAGGTTTTAGCTATTGGGGTTTAGATATTAGAGTTTAGATATTAGGGTTTATAGGGTTTAGATATTAGGGTTTAGAAATTTAGGGTTTAGGGTTTAGATTTAGGGTTTAGATTGAGTTTTTAACACGAACGGTTTAGAGTTTAGGGTTTAGGGTTTACGGTTTAGGGTTTGGTGTTTTGGGTTTATGGAATAAACACCAAACCCTAAACCCTAAACCCTAAACCCTAAACCCTAAACTCTAAATCGGGCTAAATTTTATTTCACAAAACATGAAGAAAAAAAACGTTCATATTCTTCACGAACAATATTATCTTGAATGTTATTTGTGTCGATCGTTTTTCCGCCTAAATAATAACATTCATCACGAAGTGTCTCTTCTAAATGTTCATATTTTTATGTGATCTTGATGCCGAAAAAAAAATTCAAAAAAAAATGAAATTTTTTTTTTGCTTCCCCCCGCTTCTCCCCGATTGGTTACTTCCCCATTGATCCTGCCTATATATATATATATATATATATATATATATATATATATATATATATATATATATATATATATATATATATATATATATATATATATATGAAGTTGTTTTCAAAATTCAACCGTATGTCGACATACCTTATATTCCATTCCATTATTTTTCATTGGAAACGTATTTTATTAAAATAAGGTTTAGTCATTATATATTAATTATTACCAAATGAACTATCAACCACATGTATCACTAATTTCTAACATTTGTTTAGGTTGTTTGGTTGCCCGACTTTTATTTATTTGGATCGGTTCAGCTCGCCCTCATATAGTTTTTATAAATTGAGGTTTAAGTTTACATTCTAAACGCGAGGCAGTACATGACTCTGTATTGTATTGTTTTATCTTTTAATTAAAGTTCATAGTTATAAAGTTTAAGTCCTTTTAAAAAATAAAATAAAATGTATCACTAAAATATAAAGAAAAGTAAATCAACATCCTAGTACATGAGTATTTTAGTTCATATACATTTACAAACATATGTTAGGGAAAATACAAAATCAAATCAATAAAAAAATACTCTATAGTCGATAAGAAACCTATTTAACCGAATTATAACTAAATCTTCTCTTTCTATTCTTGCTTAAAAATGTCATAATTATATAATAATGATGTCACAATAATGTAATAATTATCTATCTCTTCATACCAATTATTGTCATCCTTTTAAAATGAAGTGATAATTATGTCATAATGATGTAACAACACACAAAGACTCTCTCTTTCTCTGCTCATAAACCATTGATTGAAACTATATAAACTGATGACGATTTGTTACCGGAGGATCACCGGACCACCCCCGAACCACCAGACCACCCTCGAACCATCGGACCACCCCTAAACCACCGAACAATCGGACGACCTGTGACGCCCCGTACAAAACCATCATGTACGAATCGTCAACAACAGGTCCATTACACGGTATAATACTACATGCTGTTTTAAAACGAGTTTTGCATTCATGAAAAGATAACTTCAAATGTTTTACAAAAGATAACGTGACACAAATGTCGTTACAAAGCCATTATTCAAGATAACATAAGTTGCGAATGCAAAATAAAAGTTCCATGATTGAGACATCTCTAAGTAATGCAGCGGGAGTCTAACACAGCGAGTCTGTAACAACAAGTCTATAACACCAAGACAGCAAGTCTAATAGCGGAAGCAACAACGTCTAAGCACCTGATAAATACACGCTTAAAAGGTCAACACGAATGTTGGTGAGGTATAGTTTGTTTGTAATCAGTAATGTAATGTAGACCACGAGATTCGTATTCAAAACAGTATGAAAAGTATATGCTTAACCGTGGGCACCCGGTAACTAAATTAACGTAATATTACCCCCTAAAAGTACACTTGACGAGTGCGTCTGTTTACGAAGTATTAAACACCCGTTGAATGCTAGCGCGACTAGCCCGAGTGGGGATGTTAAACTCTATGGATCCATATCTAAGATTCGCGTTCACCGGTTCATAAACCAATGACTAAACGTTACCGAGCTAAGGGGAATCTTTGTGCCGTTATGTCACCCACACATATATAAAGTTTAAGTACTCGTGTCTAGTATGTAAAACATAAAAAGCGCATGTATTCTCAGTCCCAAAAATAGTTAGAGTAAAAAAGGGAAGCTATAACTCACAGTGAATAAGCAGTAAAAGTTGATATGAAAAGTATGCAAGTAGTAAGTCGGTTCGAAAGGTCATCAACCTAAGTCAAAGGTCAGTATATGGTCCACAAAAGTTTAAAAGTAAATAAATTAAGTCTTAAGTATCATCATCATCATCATCATTCGTAAAAGCTAAAGTAAGTTTTCAACAAGAATAGAGATCGAAACAAAAGGCTGACTTCGGACAGGTGCTACGACTTCTATACAGACCAAACAGATGCGTGGTCAGTGGCCAAGGCTCAGTATGTGAGTCCTCTAACCTCTGTCCAATTTTTAGATCCTAACTCGATGTCGTTTGACCGTGGCGACGGTTCAAGTGCGAGTAGGTCAGAATTTTCAGCACGTCATTACAAAGGCGTAGTGATTTTCGGAAGGCAATAAATCCTAAACCGTATATCGGATTTAGGTGAGTCCTAAATGAAAAATCATCTACTCAAAATGAAATATCTGAAAATCAATTTTCCAGAAGTCCTGGGAGTCTGATCAGACCCCGAAAAATAGCAAGCAAGTGCTCCGGTAGGTTTCTTGGTGCTTGATGCTCATCACGATTCTCATCCTTGATGCGTGTAAGCTTCAAGTGTACAACTCTTTGATGTTTTAGCATCACTTTGACCAAGTTTCAACCATCAACACACAATGTCAAGACTAAGCAAGAATACAACTCACTTAAGAGTTTTACAAGGATGATGAACCAAGGTTACATCATGTTCTTAGTCTAAACACAAATACAAGTTCTATCTACAACTAAAGCTACAAACTTTCATTCAATCAAACAAGTAAGAACATAAATTTGATCAAACAAAGTAATGGAACCCTAAGCTAGAGAGCTTGGACCCCTTTATCAAAAGTTATGAGATTTCAAAGCTAAAAAGCTTGAATCTTTTATGTTCTTGAAGATCTTCAAAGTAAAAGGCTAGATCTTCAAGTTCCATGAAGATCATAAACACAAGTTTTGATCATTTAACTAAATAAAAGAGATCATAAGTTAGAAGACTTAGATCCAATAAAAGTAATGAAGATTCAAAGCTAGAAAGCTTGAATCTTGAATGTTCTTGAAGATCTTTAAAGCATAAAGCTAGATCTTCAAGTTTCATGAAGATCATAAACACAAGTTTTGATCTTTTAACAAAAATAAAGTGATCTTAAGCTATAAAGCTTAGATCCATTAAAGTAATGAAGATTCAAAGCTAGATGTGATGACCCAGAAATTTCTGACCAAATTTAAACTTTATCTTTAAATGATTTAATGTTTCCGACACGATAAGCAAAGTCTATGAAGTTGAATCTTAAAATTTTAGAACTGTTTCATGTATTAAATTACATTTGACTGCTCTCGACGATTCATGAACAATTATATGTATGTATATATATATATATATATATATATATATATGTACAAGTAAAAACGACTTTCCTACAGTAAAACACTATTTGCTACAGTAAAACACTATTTGCTACAGTAAAACACTATTTGATGTCGACGAACTAGCAAACAAAAACAGGATAAGGCGGCCATGCGATCGCATGGCAAAAACACTGAAACCTCATGCGATCGCATGAGGTACTGTAGCAGGCCACATACTATAAAAGCTCGATTCATTCCTCTGTATTTTTTTTATATTATTATTATTATTATTATTATTATTATTATTATTATTAAGATTAATATTATTATTATTATTAATCTTATTATAATATTATTATTAGTAGTATATATACCTAAAATACTACGACGAGGTTATGAGCGTGTCACCTTCAAAATAGGTTTTTGAGCGGGATAGAGCTTAGGAAATTATGGGTTATTGTCAAGGAGGTTATGGGTAATGTTCGAGGGTATATTTGTGAATCAAATCTAGTGTTTATCATCTCTGTTGCGTCTATGTACTTTCCTACAATATTGAATCTCAATATTGATACGTAAGCACTCATATTTTATCTTTTATACATTAATTGTGTATCCATGTCTAGTGCTCGAGTATATATATTTATGCATGCTTGTATGCTAAATTTTGTCGTTAAACAGTTATGATGAATCACGAAGTAAATACATATATTACTAGTAAAAGGTATATGATATACATGTTTTTGGAAAGCTGGTGAAAAATCAATAACTTTTCATTTAGATATCGAATAATTTCGATGAACGGATTAAAAGATATGATCAACTGAATTATGATTAACGTTAATTGAAATTGCTTTTGAATCTACAATTAAGATTTAAACAACTTGTTTACGAGATTGATAAATTGAATTTTTGAATATTACCAACCGAGTAAATGAATCCTTATATAAAGTATGTCTCGTTTTGTTGAACTATTGTCAAAATTGACTTTTTGAAACGACTTTGGATAACTTTTGTATGTCGATCTCGAGCATTAGGATTGTTATACACTATGACCTGACCTAGCTTGATAGACATTTATTGACCAACATATGTTCTCTAGGTTGAGATCTACGGTTATTTGATATTCCGAGTTTCGGTCACGTTTTGGTGAACAACTTTATGTGCTGCTAAGGTGAGTTTCATATGATCCCTTTTACTCAATATATTTTTGGGCTGAGAATACATGCGACTGTTTATAAATACTGAAAATACTAGATTTATATGCGTGAGTTTCATTTGCTCCCTTTTTAATTGCTTTTGCAATATATATTTTTGGGCTGAGAATACATGCACTTTATTTTAAACGCAATAGATACAAGTACATACTAAATTCTACACTGAGTTTGAACCGAAAATCCCTTAGCTTTGGTAACTAGTAACTACCAGTTATAAGAACTGGTGGGCGCGAGTAGTAGTATATGGATCCATAGGGCTTGATATCCCCGTCCGAGCTAGCGCGCTAGCCTTTTAACGGACGTATGCTATTTAAGAAGCGTACACGTTGGTTTGCGTGTACTATTAAGATGATTATACAAAGGGTACAAATTATATATACGTTAAGTTTAGTTACCAGGGTGCTCAATCTTGTAGAATATTTTGATAAACGTTTCTGGATAAAACAACTGAAATCTTGTGATCCACCTTTATACACAGATTATGCGAAACATTAAAACTATGAACTCACCAACCTTTGTGTTGACACTTGTTAGCATGTTTATTCTCAGGTTTCCTAGAAGTCTTCCGCTGTTGCTTATATGTTAGACAAGCTATGTGCATGGAGTCTTACCTGACATACTTTTCAAGGAAACGTTGCATTCACCAAATTATCACCATGTATCTTATTTTGACTGCATTGTCAACGGAAGTACTATTGTAAACTATTATTTACGGTGATTGTCTATATGTAGAAATCATCAGATGTCGAAAACCTTTGATTTAAATATTCATTTATGGTGTGCCTTTTCAAAAGAATGCAATGTTTACAAAATGTATCATATAGAGGTCAAATACCTCGCAATGAAATCAATGAATGACGTATTGTCCATATGGATTTGGAGCGATCGTCACAGTTGGTATCAGAGCGTTGGTCCTAGTGAACTAGGTCTTGCATGAGTGTGTCTAACTGGTTATTGTTAGGATGCATTAGTGAGTCTGGACTATGACCGTATATGTTTTTACCAAGTTTTGCTTACCATTTATCGTCGAAAATTACTTGCTTATCATTCCTAAGTCTAGACATGTAACATCCCGCGTTTTTCCGTTAAATTTATTTTTAACACCGTCTTTTTTTTTTTAATAATAATCTTTCGTATTTAAATTCGTAGTTTCCGTTGACTAACGTTCATAATAATTCCGTCATTTAATTATAACATCTCTCGTTAACTTGCGTTTTAAAAATATTCGTTTGGTTAATTCCCGCACCCGCTCTGAAACTTGAGGGACTAGTTCCGCCACTTGACCAAAGAGGTGGCTAGTAGTTGACTAGTCAACCACTCACCACCTCCACCCCTCATTCATCCATTTCTTCTTCTTTCTTTCTTTCTTTTTTTCTCTCAAGAACACAAACATAAATCATCATCTAAATTCGGATCGGGAAGCAAACTTCAAAACAAATTACATATTTGGAATCCTCTCTTCATCCTCTACAATTTGATACCAACTTCATCTCGTTTGGGTAACATTTCTAAAACTCTAGATTTCTCTAAATTCGTGTTTTTGATTTGAAATGGTGTTAGTTAGTGTCTATGGCTCGTGTCTAGCATGAATATATGATTTACTTGCTCGATTTGTTGTTTTGAGTAACTAGTTGAACATTTGAAATGGGTTTGCTTAATCCTTGATTTTGGATGAGTTAATGTTGTTAGATTGTTAAAGTGCATGTTTTAATTGTGTTACTAGTATCATTAGCCACATTTGGATGTGTAGGTTGATTAAGAAAACTTCAAAAACCCGATTAATGATTTTGTGATGTTTGACTAGGGTTTGATAGTTCTTGACATGAACTTTTGATGCTTGAATGCCATGGAATGTTAATTGTTAGTGATTAGTTGTAATGTATGCTTAATTACCTTCGAAACGGCATATCATATGTGTGAATTGGATTCCCGAAACTTAAAATGCAATTGATGAACTTGAAACTTTGAAAATGGACTTTTAAATGATCACTTGACGAGAAATCGGTTATGGAAAATGATGTTTTTGTTTGATGAAACATGTTTAGTTGTGTTCCTTGTTAAAAGAGCTTTCCAACGGTATAAGATACGTCTTCTAATTGTTTGCGGTTTGCGTTTTGCGTTTGTTTGAAATTTTACCAAGCCTTGAACAAGTGAAACAGGCCAGGGACCAGGCCACGGCCATTGTCGCGCCGCGGAGCAATTTGTCGCGCCGTGGCCAAAAGGGTGATTTTAGAACATGTTTTTCAAGCTTTCTGACCTTCAACATAGGCATTTGTCGCGCCGCGGAGCAATTTGTCGCGCCGTGACAATTGCCTGTTTCATCCGAACTTCAGCAAACTTGTTTTGGCCATAACTTTTTGACCGTAACTCCGTTTTCGATGAATCAAATATCGTTGGAAACGTAATAAGATTTCCTTTCTAATGGTAAGGTTTTGAAATGTCAACTCAAACTTTATTACAATCGTTCTAACATGCTTTTATACTTGATTCTTGCATGAAACTTGACAACGTGATTCACATGCTATACTATTCGAGTCGTAACGAGCCATAGGACTAATTGAACACATTTCACCCAACCATGTGTCGTAACCGGTTAATTGATACAATTTACTTGTTTAGGTCAAGACTAAGCAACTTTCATGCACACGTTTACTTTGTGAAGTACCTTTATACTCGTGCACTCGAGGTGAGATCATAGTCCCACCTTTTCAACAACTTTTTATACTTTTAAATTGTGGGCTGAGAAACATATACTTTGTTACATTTTGTACTACTTGCTTTTATACTTTGAACACAAGAACAAGGAAAACAAACATTCTACAGCGAGTTTAGAACGAAAATCCTCAATTCGATTATCATTAGTTACACTTGTCGGGTGTAAGCGAGAACTTATGTTATATGGCCATATGGGTTGACAACCCTCATCCTTGACGGTTCGCTACCGTCTACGGATGAAATATATTTTCGAGAATCAGTGTTTGTTCTAGCACTAAGTGATGGGGTATACAATGGAAGGAAACGTTAAGTCTTGATAATTGGGTGCTCGCGAACCAACTTTTGGAATGCAACTTTTGGATGATCAATTTATGGAAATACTAAATCTTGTGGTTCAAAATATAACGTTTATTACAAACACCTATGATTTCACCAACGTTTTTCGTTGACAGTTTTCTATATGTTTCTCAGGTTCATACATGGCTATTTGATACATGCTTCCGCGTACATTCATACTTGCTTGGGGTCAAGCATACATGCATACACTCTGATTATTTGTTTGGAGTCAAGATACATACATACATACGCTAGTGATAGCACCTTTGGATTCAAGCTTTTGTTTACATACTTACGCTATTTATAGCAACTGTGTTTTTAAACTAATTATGTCGCAAGTTATTTCACTTATACTTTATGACTTTTGTAAACTTAGACTTGTTGTCGAACGGTTTTGTAAACTAAACTTGCAAGTCTTGTACCTTTCAAATGAATGCGACATAATTTTGGTCAAACGAGTCTCATATAGGGACTACGACCACGCAACGGGACCTAAGTTAACGGCGCCGTCAATAACGGTTTTGGTCGGGTCGTTACAGATGGTATCAGAGCGTTGGTTGTAGGGAACTAGGACGTGCATTAGTGTGTCTAACAGAGTCGTTAGGACGCATTAGTGAGTCTAGACTACAACCGGATAGTTAGCATTTGCATTCTGACATACATTGCTATAGATAGCACTTACTTGACTACTTGTGCATTATACTTGAATCATTCTTAGGCAAACTTTTTAATGGTACCCAACCTTCATCATACGAACTCGTATTCCGCCAATTTTTGGTAAAACACGTGAATTCAAGATTCATACGCGTACGGATGACCGCGACTTCGTTAGCTACTCTAGCTCGGGAACTCAAATTCTTTGGTTGTTATCCACCCCGTCTTAGCTTACTATCCATGAGTATTGTAAAGTCACTGTCACTACTCTAGGTGAGTATCGTCATCACTATTTATCGCTACGGTTGTGTACTACTCGCTATCATGACTCGTTACTCTTTTCATACCTAACTACTTTATTGTCTGATTCGAACCGCATTGACGTGAACAATCACTTATACACTTCCCTCGGGGAACGCATCTTTAGAGTTGCACTAATTCTTTCGATTCAATACGAATCATGTTTGAGACGTCGTTACATTTTGTTCATTTTAGATTTTCACGATGACACGAACTTGAACTCATGGAGTGATGTGGGAATGGAAGTATGATTTGGCGTAATATAACGACACTCGATCAACGTGGTTATATTACGGTAAGACATACCAAAGTTCTAGTGACGCGTGATGGTGGTTAGACTCGATCAACCTAAACACCACCATGTGCCATGTACATGACTTCATCTTTTCATGTTTGGACATCCGAAAACTCCGAGAATATTTATAACAACCATACCGGGGACACACCTTCAATTATTGTCAAATTATATTTATGCTTCCGAATGAATTACCGATTCCATTCGACTTCAACCGTATGTCACACGGGTATACTAGCTCGTCCTCGCGCAGTCTTGTTGACTAACTGCAATTTACTCGTTATGCTCACATCGGGGCGGAACTTCCCTCTCACCACACTCGTACTTCCGGTTCAGGAAATCTTTATTCTAAACTCCCAATGGAGGGAGGGACTCTCCACGTTATACTAGTATTCGCCTCGAGGGTGAATAGTCTCGACGAACGTATTTGAAAACTAATAAATCTTTCGCGACGCGAATTTTCTTGAGAAACTTGTCCTAGCTAACGTTTTCAATTCCTAGCAAACTTGTTCAATATGCTTTAGGGAAATGTACCCCGTTTCGGATCGAGATCCTCGTTTCACTTCTAGATTTTGGAGTACCTTACAAAAAGCCTCGGGACCGCGTTTAGACATGAGTACCGCGTACCATCCACAACCCGACGGACCGAACAAACATGCGATTTAAACCTTGGAAACCATAATACGAATTTGTATTACCAACTTCAAATTTACTTGAGAAAAGTATTTTCCTTTAACCGAATCCTCGTACTACAATGATTTTCATTCGAGTTTTAACGTCACTCCTTTTGAAACCACATGTGACCGGAAACGTCATTCTCTTTTGTCGAACAAAGTAAACAATGATCAATTCACCGGGGCCGAGGTTATTCATGAACAACCGAGAAAATTTATTCATATTCAGGTAAAACCCTACGCGACTCGTAATCACCAAGAGTTACGCCGATGTTAGACGTAAACATTTCAAATTCCACGTGGGAAACTGTGTCACGTTAAGAGTCGCACCTTGGAAAGGTGCAATCCGTTTCGGGAAACGTAGGAAGCTAAATCCGCGATATTTTGATCCTTTAAATTCTTGGGGTGTTTTGGACCCGTCGCTAGCCGTTTAGACTTTTCCGACTCATTTTGGGTCTCCGTTTATCCTACATTCGATGTATCAACTCAAAGACGTGTTTTGCGAAACAAGAACTTGTTATCTCCTTTGATGAACTCACTATCGACGATAACCCTCACTTCCTAGGAGGACCGGTTGAAACCATGAATCATGGAAGCCAAACCTTAAAACAACATATGATCCCGACCGTCAAAATTCGTGGAAATACTCAAGGACGTACCTTCACTTATTCGTAGAATTTACAACGCAAGATCTCGAGTAAGATTCAACAACTACTACTTCCAACTAAATTTCGGGACGAAATTTCTTTTGAGGTGTGGATAATGTAACATCCCGCGTTTTTCCGTTAAATTTATTTTTAACACCGTCTTTTTTTTTAATAATAATCTTTCGTATTTAAATTCGTAGTTTCCGTTGACTAACGTTCATAATAATTCCGTCATTTAATTATAACATCTCTCGTTAACTTGCGTTTTAAAAATATTCGTTTGGTTAATTCCCGCACCCGCTCTGAAACTTGAGGGACTAGTTCCGCCACTTGACCAAAGAGGTGGCTAGTAGTTGACTAGTCAACCACTCACCACCTCTGAAATGTCCCGTTCTTATTGATTAAAAACGTTCCATATTAATTGATTTCGTTGCGAGGTTTTGACCTCTATATGAGACGTTTTTCAAAGACTGCATTCATTTTTAAACAAAACATAACCTTTATTTCATCAATAAAGGTTTAAAAAGCTTTACGTAGATTATCAAATAATGATAATCTAATATATCCTGTTTACACACGACCATTATATAATGGTTTACAATACAAATATGTTACAACAAAATAAGTTTCTTGAATGCAGTTTTTACACAATATCATACAAGCATGGACTCCAAATCTTGTCCTTATTTAAGTATGCGACAGCGGAAGCTCTTAATAATCACCTGAGAATAAACATGCTTAAAACGTCAACAAAAATGTTGGTGAGTTATAGGTTTAACCTATATATATCAAATCATAACAATAGACCACAAGATTTCATATTTCAATACACATCCCATACATAGAGATAAAAATCATTCATATGGTGAACACCTGGTAACCGACAATAACAAGATGCATATATAAGAATATCCCCATCATTCCGGGACACCCTTCGGATATGATATAAATTTCGAAGTACTAAAGCATCCGGTACTTTGGATGGGGTTTGTTAGGCCCAATAGATCTATCTTTAGGATTCGCGTCAATTAGGGTGTCTGTTCCCTAATTCTTAGATTACCAGACTTAATAAAAAGGGGCATATTCGATTTCGATAATTCAACCATAGAATGTAGTTTCACGTACTTGTGTCTATTTTGTAAATCATTTATAAAACCTGCATGTATTCTCATCCCAAAAATATTAGATTTTAAAAGTGGGACTATAACTCACTTTCACAGATTTTTACTTCGTCGGGAAGTAAGACTTGGCCACTGGTTGATTCACGAACCTATAACAATATATACATATATATCAAAGTATGTTCAAAATATATTTACAACACTTTTAATATATTTTGATGTTTTAAGTTTATTAAGTCAGCTGTCCTCGTTAGTAACCTACAACTAGTTGTCCACAGTTAGATGTACAGAAATAAATCGATAAATATTATCTTGAATCAATCCACGACCCAGTGTATACGTATCTCAGTATTGATCACAACTCAAACTATATATATTTTGGAATCAACCTCAACCCTGTATAGCTAACTCCAACATTCACATATAGAGTGTCTATGGTTGTTCCGAAATATATATAGATGTGTCGACATGATAGGTCGAAACATTGTATACGTGTCTATGGTATCTCAAGATTACATAATATATAATACAAGTTGATTAAGTTATGGTTGGAATAGATTTGTTACCAATTTTCACGTAGCTAAAATGAGAAAAATTATCCAATCTTGTTTTACCCATAACTTCTTCATTTTAAATCCGTTTTGAGTGAATCAAATTGCTATGGTTTCATATTGAACTCTATTTTATGAATCTAAACAAAAAAAGTATAGGTTTCTAGTCGGAAAAATAAGTTACAAGTCGTTTTTGTAAAGGTAGTCATTTCAGTCGAAAGAACGACGTCTAGATGACCATTTTAGAAAACATACTTCCACTTTGAGTTTAACCATAATTTTTGGATATAGTTTCATGTTCATAATAAAAATCATTTTCTCAGAATAACAACTTTTAAATCAAAGTTTATCATAGTTTTTAATTAACTAACCCAAAACAACCCGCGGTGTTACTACGACGGCGTAAATCCGGTTTTACGGTGTTTTTCGTGTTTCCAGGTTTTAAATCATTAAGTTAGCATATCATATAGATATAGAACATGTGTTTAGTTGATTTTAAAAGTCAAGTTAGAAGGATTAACTTTTGTTTGCGAACAAGTTTAGAATTAACTAAACTATGTTCTAGTGATTACAAGTTTAAACCTTCGAATAAGATAGCTTTATATGTATGAATCGAATGATGTTATGAACATCATTACTACCTTAAGTTCCTTGGATGAACCTACTGGAAAAGAGAAAAATGGATCTAGCTTCAATGGATCCTTGGATGGCTCAAAGTTCTTGAAGCAAAATCATGACACGAAAACAAGTTCAAGTAAGATCATCACTTGAAATAAGATTGTTATAGTTATAGAAATTGAACCAAAGTTTGAATATGATTATTACCTTGTATTAGAATGATAACCTACTGTAAGAAACAAAGATTTCTTGAGGTTGGATGATCACCTTACAAGATTGGAAGTGAGCTAGCAAACTTGAAAGTATTCTTGATTTTATGAAACTAGAACTTTTGGAATTTATGAAGAACACTTAGAACTTGAAGATAGAACTTGAGAGAGTTCAATTAGATGAAGAAAATTGAAGAATGAAAGTGTTTGTAGGTGTTTTTGGTCGTTGGTGTATGGATTAGATATAAAGGATATGTAATTTTGTTTTCATGTAAATAAGTCATGAATGATTACTCATATTTTTGTAATCTTATGAGATATTTCATGCTAGTTGCCAAATGATGGTTCCCACATGTGTTAGGTGACTCACATGGGCTGCTAAGAGCTGATCATTGGAGTGTATATACCAATAGTACATACATCTAAAAGCTGTGTATTGTACGAGTACGAATACGGGTGCATACGAGTAGAATTGTTGATGAAACTGAACGAGAATGTAATTGTAAGCATTTTTGTTAAGTAGAAGTATTTTGATAAGTGTATTGAAGTCTTTCAAAAGTGTATAAATACATATTAAAACACTACATGTATATACATTTTAACTGAGTCGTTAAGTCATCGTTAGTCGTTACATGTAAGTGTTGTTTTGAAACCTTTAGGTTAACGATCTTGTTAAATGTTGTTAACCCAATGTTTATAATAACAAAAGAGATTTTAAATTATTATATTATCATGATATTATGATGTACGAATATCTCTTAATATGATATATATACATTAAATGTCGTTACAACGATAAACGTTACATATATGTCTCGTTTCAAAATCATTAAGTTAGTAGTCTTGTTTTTACATATGTAGTTCATTGTTAATATAATTAATGATATGTTTACTTATCATAATATCATGTTAACTATATATATAACCATATATATGTCATCATATAGTTTTTTTACAAGTTTTAACGTTCGTGAATCACCGGTCAACTTGGGTGGTCAATTGTCTATATGAAACCTATTTCAATTAATCAAGTCTTAACAAGTTTGATTGCTTAACATGTTGGAAACATTTAATCATGTAAACATCAATCTCAATTAATATATATAAACATGGAAAAGTTCGGGTCACTACAGTACCTACCCGTTAAATAAATTTCGTCCCGAAATTTTAAGCTGTTGAAGGTGTTGACGAATCTTCTGGAAATAGATGCGGGTATTTCTTCTTCATCTGATCTTCACGCTCCCAGGTGAACTCGGGTCCTCTACGAGCATTCCATCGAACCTTAACAATTGGTATCTTGTTTTGCTTAAGTCTTTTAACCTCACGATCCATTATTTCGACGGGTTCTTCGATGAATTGGAGTTTTTCGTTGATTTGGATTTCATCTAACGGAATAGTGAGATCTTCTTTAGCAAAACATTTCTTCAAATTCGAGACGTGGAAAGTGTTATGTACAGCCGCGAGTTGTTGAGGTAACTCAAGTCGGTAAGCTACTGGTCCGACACGATCAATAATCTTGAATGGTCCAATATACCTTGGATTTAATTTCCCTCGTTTACCAAATCGAACAACGCCTTTCCAAGGTGAAACTTTAAGCATGACCATCTCTCCAATTTCAAATTCTATATCTTTTCTTTTAATGTCAGCGTAGCTCTTTTGTCGACTTTGGGCGGTTTTCAACCGTTGTTGAATTTGGATGATCTTCTCGGTAGTTTCTTGTATAATCTCCGGACCCGTAATCTGTCTATCCCCCACCTCACTCCAACAAATCGGAGACCTGCACTTTCTACCATAAAGTGCTTCAAACGGCGCCATCTCAATGCTTGAATGGTAGCTGTTGTTGTAGGAAAATTCTGCTAACGGTAGATGTCGATCCCAACTGTTTCCGAAATCAATAACACATGCTCGTAGCATGTCTTCAAGCGTTTGTATCGTCCTTTCGCTCTGCCCATCAGTTTGTGGATGATAGGCAGTACTCATGTCTAGACGAGTTCCTAATGCTTGCTGTAATGTCTGCCAGAATCTTGAAATAAATCTGCCATCCCTATCAGAGATAATAGAGATTGGTATTCCATGTCTGGAGACGACTTCCTTCAAATACAGTCGTGCTAACTTCTCCATCTTGTCATCTTCTCTTATTGGTAGGAAGTGTGCTGATTTGGTGAGACGATCAACTATTACCCAAATAGTATCAAAACCACTTGCAGTCCTTGGCAATTTAGTGATGAAATCCATGGTAATGTTTTCCCATTTCCATTCCGGGATTTCGGGTTGTTGAAGTAGACCTGATGGTTTCTGATGCTCAGCTTTGACCTTAGAACACGTCAAACATTCTCCTACGTATTTAGCAACATCGGCTTTCATACCCGGCCACCAAAAATGTTTCTTGAGATCCTTGTACATCTTCCCCGTTCCAGGATGTATTGAGTATCTGGTTTTATGAGCTTCTCTAAGTACCATTTCTCTCATATCTCCAAATTTTGGTACCCAAATCCTTTCAGCCCTATACCGGGTTCCGTCTTCCCGAATATTAAGATGTTTCTCCGATCCTTTGGGTATTTCATCCTTTAAATTTCCCTCTTTTAAAACTCCTTGTTGCGCCTCCTTTATTTGAGTAGTAATGTTATTATGAATCATTATATTCATAGATTTTACTCGAATGGGTTCTCTATCCTTCCTGCTCAAGGCATCGGCTACCACATTTGCCTTCCCCGGGTGGTAACGAATCTCAAAATCGTAATCATTCAATAATTCAATCCACCTACGCTGCCTCATATTCAGTTGTTTCTGATTAAATATGTGTTGAAGACTTTTGTGGTCGGTATATATAATACTTTTGACCCCATATAAGTAGTGCCTCCAAGTCTTTAATGCAAAAACAACCGCGCCTAATTCCAAATCATGCGTCGTATAATTTTGTTCGTGAATCTTCAATTGTCTAGACGCATAAGCAATCACCTTCGTTCGTTGCATTAATACACAACCGAGACCTTGCTTTGATGCGTCACAATAAATCACAAAATCATCATTCCCTTCAGGCAATGACAATATAGGTGCCGTAGTTAGCTTTTTCTTCAATAACTGAAACGCTTTCTCTTGTTCATCATTCCATTCAAATTTCTTCCCTTTATGCGTTAATGCAGTCAAGGGTTTTGCTATTCTGGAAAAGTCTTGGATGAACCTTCTGTAGTAACCAGCTAGTCCTAAAAACTGGCGTATGTGTTTCGGAGTTTTCGGGGTTTCCCACTTTTCAACAGTTTCTATCTTTGCCGGATCCACCTTAATACCTTCTTTGTTCACTATGTGACCGAGGAATTGAACTTCTTCCAACCAAAATGCACACTTTGAAAACTTAGCGTACAATTCTTCCTTCCTCAATACTTCTAACACTTTTCTCAAATGTTCACCGTGTTCTTGGTCATTCTTTGAGTAAATAAGTATGTCATCAATGAAAACAATAACAAACTTGTCAAGGTATGGTCCACACACTCGGTTCATAAGGTCCATGAACACAGCTGGTGCATTAGTTAAACCAAACGGCATGACCATAAACTCGTAATGACCGTAACGTGTTCTGAAAGCAGTCTTTGGAATATCATCTTCTTTCACCCGCATTTGATGATACCCGGAACGTAAGTCAATCTTTGAATAAACAGACGAGCCTTGTAGTTGATCAAATAAGTCGTCGATTCTCGGTAGTGGGTAGCGGTTCTTGATGGTAAGTTTGTTCAACTCTCGGTAGTCGATACACAACCTGAATGTACCATCTTTCTTCTTGACAAACAAAACAGGAGCTCCCCACGGTGATGTGCTTGGTCGAATGAAACCACGCTCTAAAAGTTCTTGTAATTGGCTTTGCAGTTCTTTCATCTCGCTGGGTGCGAGTCTGTAAGGAGCACGAGCTATTGGTGCAGCTCCTGGTACAAGATCTATTTGAAATTCAACGGATCGATGTGGGGGTAATCCCGGTAATTCTTTCGGAAATACATCGGGAAATTCTTTTGCAATGGGAACATCATTGATGCTCTTTTCTTCAGTTTGTACTTTCTCGACGTGTGCTAGAACAGCATAGCAACCTTTTCTTATTAGTTTTTGTGCCTTCAAATTACTAATAAGATGTAGCTTCGTGTTGCCCTTTTCTCCGTACACCATTAAGGGTTTTCCTTTTTCTCGTATAATGCGAATTGCATTTTTGTAACAAACGATCTCCGCTTTCACTTCTTTCAACCAGTCCATACCGATTATCACATCAAAACTCCCTAACTCTACTGGTATCAAATCAATCTTAAATGTTTCGCTAACCAGTTTAATTTCTCGATTCCGACATATATTATCTGCTGAAATTAATTTACCATTTGCTAATTCGAGTAAAAATTTACTATCCAAAGGCGTCAATGGACAACTTAATTTAGCACAAAAATCTCTACTCATATAGCTTCTATCCGCACCCGAATCAAATAAAACGTAAGCAGATTTATTGTCAATAAGAAACGTACCCGTAACAAGCTCCGGGTCTTCCTGTGCCTCTACCGCATTAATATTGAAAACTCTTCCACGGCCTTGTCCATTCGTGTTCTCCTGGTTCGGGCAATTTCTAATAATGTGGCCTGGTTTTCCACATTTATAACAAACTACATTGGCATAACTTGCTCCGACACTACTTGCTCCGCCATTACTCGTTCCGACACCATTTGTTCCTTTCGTTCTATTAACCCCTGGTCCGTAGACCTCACACTTCGCCGCGCTATGACCATTTCTTT
Organism: Rutidosis leptorrhynchoides; assembly: GCF_046630445.1. Taxonomy (NCBI): domain Eukaryota; kingdom Viridiplantae; phylum Streptophyta; class Magnoliopsida; order Asterales; family Asteraceae; genus Rutidosis; species Rutidosis leptorrhynchoides. The sequence goes on along the minus strand of NC_092336.1, from coordinate 86,225,898 downwards.
TACACTTGTTGCAAAATTTGGTGCAGAACCCCGAGTGATTCTTTTCACACCTTTGGCATAGTTGCTTCTGATTGTTGTTGTTGTTGCGGTTATTATTGTTGTTGGGATGATTGTTGTAGTTGCTGTTGTTGTTGTTGTTGTTGTTGTTGGGCCGTTTGTTGTAGTTGCGATTGATGTTGCGATTGTTGGGATAATTGTTGCGATTATTGTTGTAATTGCTGTTGTTGTTGTATTGGTGATTCTTATCACCGTTTTCCTCCCACTTTCTTTTGACTTGCTTCACATTGGCCTCTTCAGCAGTCTGTTCTTTAATTCTTTCTTCAATCTGGTTCACTAGTTTGTGAGCCATTCTACATGCCTGTTGTATGGAGGCGGGCTCGTGTGAACTTATATCTTCTTGGATTCTTTCCGGTAATCCTTTCACAAACGCGTCGATCTTCTCTTCCTCATCTTCGAATGCTCCCGGACACAATAGGCACAATTCTGTGAATCGTCTTTCGTACGTGGTAATATCAAATCCTTGGGTTCGTAACCCTCTAAGTTCTGTCTTGAGCTTATTGACCTCGGTTCTGGGACGGTACTTCTCGTTCATCAAGTGCTTGAATGCTGACCACGGTAGTGCGTACGCATCATCTTGTCCCACTTGCTCTAGATAGGTATTCCACCATGTTAACGCAGAACCTGTGAAGGTATGCGTAGCGTACTTCACTTTGTCCTCTTCAGTACACTTACTTATGGCAAACACCGATTCAACCTTCTCGGTCCACCGTTTCAATCCGATCGGTCCTTCGGTTCCATCAAATTCCAAAGGTTTGCAGGCAGTGAATTCTTTGTAGGTGCATCCTACACGATTTCCTGTACTGCTAGATCCAAGGTTATTGTTGGTATGTAGCGCAGCCTGTACTGCGGCTATGTTTGAAGCTAGAAAAGTACGGAATTCCTCTTCATTCATATTCACGGTGTGTCGAGTAGTCGGTGCCATTTCCTTCAAAATAGTTAAATGGAACAAGTTAATCATACATAATATTAAGAGTAGTTAATAGTATTTCGTAGCATAATATGAACTCATTTATAAAAGCTTTTTCTTCATATTAGCGTTTTATAAGTTTAAATTCGGGTAGTACCTACCCGTTAAGTTCATACTTAGTAGCTAATATACAATTCAACTACTACAATTCTATATGAAAAACTGATTATAATAATATTTCGCGTTCAAACTTTTATACAATATTTTACAAACTTACAATACCGCTTATTTTACATAAAGCATGAAATATAGCACACAATAACTTTGATACAAGATAGTTGTGAAGACAATTCTAGCTAGTACACAAGTCGTTCAGCAAAGGCAATAAATACACGTAATTCATACGTCCAGAAACAAGTCATGCATTCTGGTTTTACTAGGACTACTTCCCATCCTTGGTCTTGTGCAACATAACCGTTATGGCCGTTGATAAGACAGCGTGTTGTAACGTCATCAAAGGGACGAGGGTTACGTAATGTCCAACAGTCCCGTAATAATCTAAAAACCTCATTTCTTACCCCAATTACCGACTCCGTCACTTGTGGAAACGTTTTGTTTAATAGTTGTAGCCCGATGTTCTTGTTCTCACTTTGGTGAGAAGCGAACATTACTAATCCGTAAGCATAACATGCTTCTTTATGTTGCATGTTAGCCGCTTTTTCTAAATCACGAAGTCCAATATTCGGATATATTGAGTCAAAATAATTTCTTAACCCGTTGCGTAAAATAGCATTTGGGTTCCCCGCAATATATGCGTCAAAGTAAACACATCGTAACTTATGGGTTTCCCAATGTGATATCCCCCATCTTTCAAACGAAAGTCTCTTATAAACCAAGACATTCTTGGAACGTTCTTCGAATGTCTTACAAACTGATCTCGCCTTAAATAGTTGTGCCGAAGAATTCTGGCCGACTCTAGACAAGATTTCATCAATCATGTCTCCGGGTAGGTCTCTTAAAATATTGGGTTGTCTATCCATTTTGTATTTTTAAACTGTAAAATAGACAAGAGTTAGATTCATAAAAAAAAATACTTATTAATACAAGCAATTTTTACATATATCATAAAGCATAAGAACACTATATTCCATATATTACACCACACGAATACAACTATCTTATTCCGACTCGCTCGTTTCTTCTTCTTCGGTTTTGGTTCGTTTTGCCAAGTTTCTAGGGATATATGATGTTCCCCTAATACGAACCGTCGTTGTCCACATTGGTTTAGAAAAACCTGGTGGTTTAGAGGTTCCCGGGTCATTGTTACAACTTAAGGACTTCGGGGGTTGACGATACATATAAAGTTCATCGGGGTTGGAATTAGATTTCTCTATTTTTATGCCCTTTCCCTTATTATTTTCTTTTGCCTTTTTAAATTCAGTTGGGGTAATTTCTATAACATCATCGGAATTCTCGTCGGAATCCGATTCATCGGAGAATTGGTAATCCTCCCAATATTTTGCTTCCTTGGCGGAAACACCATTGACCATAATTAACTTTGGTCGGTTGGTTGAGGATTTTCTTTTACTTAACCGTTTTATTATTTCCCCCACCGGTTCTATTTCTTCATCCGGTTCCGATTCTTCTTCCGGTTCCGATTCTTCTTCCGGTTCCGACTCTTCTTCCGGTTCCTCTTCGGGAACTTGTGAATCAGTCCACAAATTATTCCAATTTACATTTGACTCTTCATTATTATTAGGTGAGTCAATGGGACTTGTTCTAGAGGTAGACATCTATCACATAATATCAAACACGTTAAGAGATTAATATATCACATAATATTCATATGTTAAAAATATATAGTTTCCAACAAAAATGTTAAGCAATCATTTTTAAAGAAAACACGGTCGAAGTCCAGACTCACTAATGCATCCTAACAAACTCGATAAGACACACTAATGCAAATTTTCTGGTTCTCTAAGACCAACGCTCGGATACCAACTGAAATGTCCCGTTCTTATTGATTAAAAACGTTCCATATTAATTGATTTCGTTGCGAGGTTTTGACCTCTATATGAGACGTTTTTCAAAGACTGCATTCATTTTTAAACAAAACATAACCTTTATTTCATCAATAAAGGTTTAAAAAGCTTTACGTAGATTATCAAATAATGATAATCTAATATATCCTGTTTACACACGACCATTATATAATGGTTTACAATACAAATATGTTACAACAAAATAAGTTTCTTGAATGCAGTTTTTACACAATATCATACAAGCATGGACTCCAAATCTTGTCCTTATTTAAGTATGCGACAGCGGAAGCTCTTAATAATCACCTAAGAATAAACATGCTTAAAACGTCAACAAAAATGTTGGTGAGTTATAGGTTTAACCTATATATATCAAATCATAACAATAGACCACAAGATTTCATATTTCAATACACATCCCATACATAGAGATAAAAATCATTCATATGGTGAACACCTGGTAACCGACAATAACAAGATGCATATATAAGAATATCCCCATCATTCCGGGACACCCTTCGGATATGATATAAATTTCGAAGTACTAAAGCATCCGGTACTTTGGATGGGGTTTGTTAGGCCCAATAGATCTATCTTTAGGATTCGCGTCAATTAGGGTGTCTGTTCCCTAATTCTTAGATTACCAGACTTAATAAAAAGGGGCATATTCGATTTCGATAATTCAACCATAGAATGTAGTTTCACGTACTTGTGTCTATTTTGTAAATCATTTATAAAACCTGCATGTATTCTCATCCCAAAAATATTAGATTTTAAAAGTGGGACTATAACTCACTTTCACAGATTTTTACTTCGTCGGGAAGTAAGACTTGGCCACTGGTTGATTCACGAACCTATAACAATATATACATATATATCAAAGTATGTTCAAAATATATTTACAACACTTTTAATATATTTTGATGTTTTAAGTTTATTAAGTCAGCTGTCCTCGTTAGTAACCTACAACTAGTTGTCCACAGTTAGATGTACAGAAATAAATCGATAAATATTATCTTGAATCAATCCACGACCCAGTGTATACGTATCTCAGTATTGATCACAACTCAAACTATATATATTTTGGAATCAACCTCAACCCTGTATAGCTAACTCCAACATTCACATATAGAGTGTCTATGGTTGTTCCGAAATATATATAGATGTGTCGACATGATAGGTCGAAACATTGTATACGTGTCTATGGTATCTCAAGATTACATAATATATAATACAAGTTGATTAAGTTATGGTTGGAATAGATTTGTTACCAATTTTCACGTAGCTAAAATGAGAAAAATTATCCAATCTTGTTTTACCCATAACTTCTTCATTTTAAATCCGTTTTGAGTGAATCAAATTGCTATGGTTTCATATTGAACTCTATTTTATGAATCTAAACAAAAAAAGTATAGGTTTCTAGTCGGAAAAATAAGTTACAAGTCGTTTTTGTAAAGGTAGTCATTTCAGTCGAAAGAACGACGTCTAGATGACCATTTTAGAAAACATACTTCCACTTTGAGTTTAACCATAATTTTTGGATATAGTTTCATGTTCATAATAAAAATCATTTTCTCAGAATAACAACTTTTAAATCAAAGTTTATCATAGTTTTTAATTAACTAACCCAAAACAACCCGCGGTGTTACTACGACGGCGTAAATCCGGTTTTACGGTGTTTTTCGTGTTTCCAGGTTTTAAATCATTAAGTTAGCATATCATATAGATATAGAACATGTGTTTAGTTGATTTTAAAAGTCAAGTTAGAAGGATTAACTTTTGTTTGCGAACAAGTTTAGAATTAACTAAACTATGTTCTAGTGATTACAAGTTTAAACCTTCGAATAAGATAGCTTTATATGTATGAATCGAATGATGTTATGAACATCATTACTACCTTAAGTTCCTTGGATGAACCTACTGGAAAAGAGAAAAATGGATCTAGCTTCAATGGATCCTTGGATGGCTCAAAGTTCTTGAAGCAAAATCATGACACGAAAACAAGTTCAAGTAAGATCATCACTTGAAATAAGATTGTTATAGTTATAGAAATTGAACCAAAGTTTGAATATGATTATTACCTTGTATTAGAATGATAACCTACTGTAAGAAACAAAGATTTCTTGAGGTTGGATGATCACCTTACAAGATTGGAAGTGAGCTAGCAAACTTGAAAGTATTCTTGATTTTATGAAACTAGAACTTTTGGAATTTATGAAGAACACTTAGAACTTGAAGATAGAACTTGAGAGAGTTCAATTAGATGAAGAAAATTGAAGAATGAAAGTGTTTGTAGGTGTTTTTGGTCGTTGGTGTATGGATTAGATATAAAGGATATGTAATTTTGTTTTCATGTAAATAAGTCATGAATGATTACTCATATTTTTGTAATCTTATGAGATATTTCATGCTAGTTGCCAAATGATGGTTCCCACATGTGTTAGGTGACTCACATGGGCTGCTAAGAGCTGATCATTGGAGTGTATATACCAATAGTACATACATCTAAAAGCTGTGTATTGTACGAGTACGAATACGGGTGCATACGAGTAGAATTGTTGATGAAACTGAACGAGAATGTAATTGTAAGCATTTTTGTTAAGTAGAAGTATTTTGATAAGTGTATTGAAGTCTTTCAAAAGTGTATAAATACATATTAAAACACTACATGTATATACATTTTAACTGAGTCGTTAAGTCATCGTTAGTCGTTACATGTAAGTGTTGTTTTGAAACCTTTAGGTTAACGATCTTGTTAAATGTTGTTAACCCAATGTTTATAATAACAAAAGAGATTTTAAATTATTATATTATCATGATATTATGATGTACGAATATCTCTTAATATGATATATATACATTAAATGTCGTTACAACGATAAACGTTACATATATGTCTCGTTTCAAAATCATTAAGTTAGTAGTCTTGTTTTTACATATGTAGTTCATTGTTAATATAATTAATGATATGTTTACTTATCATAATATCATGTTAACTATATATATAACCATATATATGTCATCATATAGTTTTTTTACAAGTTTTAACGTTCGTGAATCACCGGTCAACTTGGGTGGTCAATTGTCTATATGAAACCTATTTCAATTAATCAAGTCTTAACAAGTTTGATTGCTTAACATGTTGGAAACATTTAATCATGTAAACATCAATCTCAATTAATATATATAAACATGGAAAAGTTCGGGTCACTACAACCTCCACCCCTCATTCATCCATTTCTTCTTCTTTCTTTCTTTCTTTTTTTCTCTCAAGAACACAAACATAAATCATCATCTAAATTCGGATCGGGAAGCAAACTTCAAAACAAATTACATATTTGGAATCCTCTCTTCATCCTCTACAATTTGATACCAACTTCATCTCGTTTGGGTAACATTTCTAAAACTCTAGATTTCTCTAAATTCGTGTTTTTGATTTGAAATGGTGTTAGTTAGTGTCTATGGCTCGTGTCTAGCATGAATATATGATTTACTTGCTCGATTTGTTGTTTTGAGTAACTAGTTGAACATTTGAAATGGGTTTGCTTAATCCTTGATTTTGGATGAGTTAATGTTGTTAGATTGTTAAAGTGCATGTTTTAATTGTGTTACTAGTATCATTAGCCACATTTGGATGTGTAGGTTGATTAAGAAAACTTCAAAAACCCGATTAATGATTTTGTGATGTTTGACTAGGGTTTGATAGTTCTTGACATGAACTTTTGATGCTTGAATGCCATGGAATGTTAATTGTTAGTGATTAGTTGTAATGTATGCTTAATTACCTTCGAAACGGCATATCATATGTGTGAATTGGATTCCCGAAACTTAAAATGCAATTGATGAACTTGAAACTTTGAAAATGGACTTTTAAATGATCACTTGACGAGAAATCGGTTATGGAAAATGATGTTTTTGTTTGATGAAACATGTTTAGTTGTGTTCCTTGTTAAAAGAGCTTTCCAACGGTATAAGATACGTCTTCTAATTGTTTGCGGTTTGCGTTTTGCGTTTGTTTGAAATTTTACCAAGCCTTGAACAAGTGAAACAGGCCAGGGACCAGGCCACGGCCATTGTCGCGCCGCGGAGCAATTTGTCGCGCCGTGGCCCAAAGGGTGATTTTAGAACATGTTTTTCAAGCTTTCTGACCTTCAACATAGGCATTTGTCGCGCCGCGGAGCAATTTGTCGCGCCGTGACAATTGCCTGTTTCATCCGAACTTCAGCAAACTTGTTTTGGCCATAACTTTTTGACCGTAACTCCGTTTTCGATGAATCAAATATCGTTGGAAACATAATAAGATTTCCTTTCTAATGGTAAGGTTTTGAAATGTCAACTCAAACTTTATTACAATCGTTCTAACATGCTTTTATACTTGATTCTTGCATGAAACTTGACAACGTGATTCACATGCTATACTATTCGAGTCGTAACGAGCCATAGGACTAATTGAACACATTTCACCCAACCATGTGTCGTAACCAGTTAATTGATACAATTTACTTGTTTAGGTCAAGACTAAGCAACTTTCATGCACACGTTTACTTTGTGAAGTACCTTTATACTCGTGCACTCGAGGTGAGATCATAGTCCCACCTTTTCAACAACTTTTTATACTTTTAAATTGTGGGCTGAGAAACATATACTTTGTTACATTTTGTACTACTTGCTTTTATACTTTGAACACAAGAACAAGGAAAACAAACATTCTACAGCGAGTTTAGAACGAAAATCCTCAATTCGATTATCATTAGTTACACTTGTCGGGTGTAAGCGAGAACTTATGTTATATGGCCATATGGGTTGACAACCCTCATCCTTGACGGTTCGCTACCGTCTACGGATGAAATATATTTTCGAGAATCAGTGTTTGTTCTAGCACTAAGTGATGGGGTATACAATGGAAGGAAACGTTAAGTCTTGATAATTGGGTGCTCGCGAACCAACTTTTGGAATGCAACTTTTGGATGATCAATTTATGGAAATACTAAATCTTGTGGTTCAAAATATAACGTTTATTACAAACACCTATGATTTCACCAACGTTTTTCGTTGACAGTTTTCTATATGTTTCTCAGGTTCATACATGGCTATTTGATACATGCTTCCGCGTACATTCATACTTGCTTGGGGTCAAGCATACATGCATACACTCTGATTATTTGTTTGGAGTCAAGATACATACATACATACGCTAGTGATAGCACCTTTGGATTCAAGCTTTTGTTTACATACTTACGCTATTTATAGCAACTGTGTTTTTAAACTAATTATGTCGCAAGTTATTTCATTTATACTTTATGACTTTTGTAAACTTAGACTTGTTGTCGAACGGTTTTGTAAACTAAACTTGCAAGTCTTGTACCTTTCAAATGAATGCGACATAATTTTGGTCAAACGAGTCTCATATAGGGACTACGACCACGCAACGGGACCTAAGTTAACGGCGCCGTCAATAACGGTTTTGGTCGGGTCGTTACAAGACACGTCTTACTGCATTTACTGCATAGATAGTGTACCGACAAAATTCATATCTTAGCATATCTGTTACTGTAAAATTTTCCTGACATCTTCCGAAAATTTCTCCGTAATTTACGGGATTTTGGTATTATATATACATATGTAAATTATGTATTGAGGAGTACCAATCTAAATTCTATAATCTATATTATATCAAAAATCAATTCCCTGATTATATAAGATGGATCACGTATCTAGTTCAAATTCCTTAAATTCCGACAGCTATTCCGATACGGATATTCACATGAACTCCGAAGACAGTGTAACCGGAATGGATCAACCATCATCTATTCTGGATGAATTGGGGATGGGTTCGTAGCTTACTTAGTCATTGGAGACAAGAAGAAGGCGATCCCTTCCATCCACCACATTGCCCTCTTGGCGAAGAACCTGAAGCACTTACCGGCGAACCTGTTCGTAATACCATTTTCTCTCTCATTTCCAGAGTATCTAGTCATGATTATATACTATCTCACATTCTAAATCTTATTCGTCCGCTCGTCCGAACCACCGATCATCCCGGTATAATAGAAGAAGTCAACGAGCTTCGCGCTCGGGTAGTGGCTTTGGAGAATATGGTGCGAAGGTTACAAACACCAGCAGCAGCACCAGCAGCATAACCAGTACCACCATCATCAACAACAACAGTACCATTACCACCACCAACAACCACATCCGCATCCCACACCTCAATATCACATCTAAAAACTATACTTCATATATCAACATCATACGCACCGTAGATACCAAGGAGTGCCAACAACAATAAATGATGAAGTACTGATTCATAACTTCATCGAAGAAATATTCTACGGTGATTATGTAATCTCTAAAATCTTAGAGATTATTTATCCCAGTTCTAACCGTAAATCAGATAAATAGAAGGAAGAATAGAAACCCTGACAAGAATGATGCGTAAGGTACAAGCTAGACTTGTTTTTACCAACAACATCAATAGTACCCTTAGCCTCACCAGCACAGTTAGTGCTGTCAACATCATTAGAATCATCAGCACCTCTAACATCACAAGCTCCGCCAGTTCAAGAAAGCACCGTGGATATTATTACAAGTCAACAACGCGTATATTTGTATCAACGAGTTATGAAATATTAACTCATTCTCTCTGAAGAATTTATATGTATATCTTATATATATATTTTAAAACCATCATAAATCTTTTCGTACTAAGCTATTAAGTATGAATTGAAAAAGGGTAAATACTACTCGGTTAAATTCATATTACTAATATGCTATGATGTACATCCTTCGTTAACAACTTAACCTTCGTTAACTACAATCTCTGTTTCAATCCAAAGAATTCTGTTTCATAATAAACCAAGTGTATTATTCAATAATATGGTTGATTTTACACTTTCATCTTCGATGCACTCGAAACTTTCTAGAAAACATCATTTGCACCTTGCGAAGTTTGCAAGAATTCCACGAATATCAACACCCTTCACCAAGGAATATCAATAAGAATAAATAATGAAGTATTGATTTCATTAGCGAAATATTCCGCAAAGATTATGTAATCTTTAATATTTTAGAGATTATTCATTTCTAATTCAAGCCGAAAATCAAATGAGCTTAATATGATATTAACTCATTAAATCTGTATTACATCTGAAAAAAATATACATACATATATTTTCATAAAAACGGTAATAAAAATTCTTTTGTACATAGTATTAATTGTGAAATCTTTAACGGGTAGGTAATACTCGGGAAATATATAAGTTCACAATTAATATGTTATATTGTACATTCTTCAACTTTGATTCAAAAATTATTAACTATGCTCACAGCGATATACAATCGTTTTCATACAAATTCAATTACATATTCTGATATTGACGGATCAGAATTCAAGTCATAACTCTGAACCGGTGAAATCATTCTTAGATCTCTACATCTTTCAAAGCTATACTTTGACTTCAAAACAGTGAAAGATCCTTTGGTATTGTTTTTACCAAAAATAACCTTGCAATTCCTTTTCAAAGTATCCAGTATTATCAACCATTCAACCAGTCAACGACGACCTTTCAGACTTGTAATTTTGGCATATACGTTTTCGTTACTGGGGAACCTTTCATGTTCCACCACATTAGCAGTAAATTTACCAACAACTTCATTGATCTTTGACCTTCCGAAAAATCCTTATACTCATTGAAACTGTATCATGTACTCATCCACATCTTGTAACGGCAATTGCCATACCAACTATCGGGAATTAGCAATCAGTATTTTGAAATCTTGTAGCACGTCTACGCCAACAGTTATATGTGTATATATAATGTCTACCTCCTGGACTTACATACTTCGAATGTGAAGTTTCCGAAAAACACCCCAAACTACGAAACTAGTTCTCCGAATTTTGGAAAAATGTTGATGAAGCAACAAAAATTGTAAACGACCTTAACAGTCAAAAGTTTGATGATAAAGAATAGTATGGTGGTAAAGCATAGAAAAAGAGAAGGTTTGGAATTGAAAAACGGATTGAGCAGACCATGAAGGAGGCTGTGGACAAATCACAAAGACTAAATCTACCTTCAAAGAATCCAAATGATTCAGAGTCTGCTGAAATCATTAGCGAATACCTTGCTCCTTACTCTAAAACCTTTGCGGACAATATTCTTCATCATCATCTTATCTTAAATATTCTAAGATATCATCGTATCTCCCATTATAAATATCCTCCATATTTCTGAAGATATTTTTCGAAACCATTCTTATCTGAAATCATTACCTCTTCGCGTTATCTGTGTTATATCATAAAAGAAACTATGTTAGTTTCTAAAATCTAAAAAATTCGAAAAAATGGATGTTTTGAAGTAATGTTGGGAACTGAAGCATGAGTTAGTATAATATAATGACACTTGATCAACGTGATTATATTACAGTAAGTCATGTTGAGTTTATAATGGAACGTGACAAAGGTTCACAGATCACACCCTCATCATAAACCATGTTACATAACTCTTTCCTTCTATATAATCTCTAAATATATCAAGAAAATATATTTCTTGATGATTCGGTCTTTTCCGGATATTCTGGTAATTTGACAAGTCGGATTGTGCCATTACCATTTCTTTCTTAGAAGATTAATTATGTTTATTCTGAAATTCATACCTACGAATTCTGGACCATTATTCACTTGACTTAAGGTCGGGAAGAGAAAATGAAAGCATGAAGCTCCGAAATATAATGGAGAACATAAAACCCGATAACAACCCCGAAATTATAAACCGTGTATATCAATGCGTATAGCAATATAAAGACACGGGAGAATGAAAAATACTATAACCCCAAGGTAATAGTAGAAGAAAATAACTTCCTCTGGTGGCAGATGAAAAAGAAGAATGAAGGATACGATAGCCAGGAAAATATCAAGAATCAGAACTGGATTAAGCATTTTCACAATCTATTGGGATGTATGAAATAAGAAAGAAGATTATAGGAGTGGTGAAAATAAATGAAACGGAAGAGGTCAATTTATAGCAATCGAGACAGATTACGCATTTAATCAAAGAAAATCCTAATTTCCGCAAATTCCGAAGAATCAAATCTTATTTAGATTATGAAGATTTTCTATTCCTTAAATTCCGGAAATCAATCGTAACTACGTCAAAAGCTAAGACGAATCTCTATTCTTTCATTTCACTCTTTTACGATAACTTCTCTCATACGCTTCGAGAAATCAGATTGTTTTATCCATATAATTCAACGGTGATAAAATTCTATTTATCAACTCATATTCGTCATGAAAACATTTCTATTGTTAGCCATGACGACCTCACTTAAATTTCGGGACGAAATTTCTTTAACGGGTAGGTACTGTGATGACCCGGAAATTTCTGACCAAATTTAAACTTTATCTTTAAATGATTTAATGTTTCCGACATGATAAGCAAAGTCTATGAAGTTAAATCTTAAAATTTTAGAACTGTTTCATGTATTAAATTACATTTGACTGCTCTCGACGATTCATGAACAATTATATGTATGTATATATATATATATATGTACAAGTAAAAACGACTTTCTTACAGTAAAACACTATTTGCTACAGTAAAACACTATTTGCTACAGTAAAACACTATTTGATGTCGACGAACTAGCAAACAAAAACAGGATAAGGCGGCCATGCTATCGCATGGCAAAAACACTGAAAACTCATGCGATCGCATGAGGTACTGTAGCAGGCCACATACTATAAAAGCTCGATTCATTCCTCTGTATTTTTTTTTTATATTATTATTATTATTATTATTATTATTATTATTAAGATTATTATTATTATTATTATTATTAATCTTATTATAATATTATTATTAGTAGTATATATACCTAAAATACTACGACGAGGTTATGAGCGTGTCACCTTCAAAATAGGTTTTTGAGCGGGATAGAGCTAAGGAAATTATGGGTTATTGTCAAGGAGGTTATGGGTAATGTTCGAGGGTATATTTGTGAATCAAATCTAGTGTTTATCATCTCTGTTGCGTCTACGTACTTTCCTACAATATTGAATCTCAATATTGATACGTAAGCACTCATATTTTATCTTTTATACATTAATTGTGTATCCATGTCTAGTGCTCGAGTATATACATTTATGCATGCTTGTATGCTAAATTTTGTCGTTAAACAGTTATGATGAATCACGAAGTAAATACATATATTACTGGTAAAAGGTATATGATATACATGTTTTTGGAAAGCTGGCGAAAAATCAATAACTTTTCATTTAGATATCGAATAATTTCGATGAACGGATTAAAAGATATGATCAACTGAATTATGATTAACGTTAATTGAAATTGCTTTTGAATCTACAATTAAGATTTAAACAACTTGTTTACGAGATTGATAAATTGGATTTTTGAATATTACCAACCGAGTAAATGAATCCTTATATAAAGTATGTCTCGTTTTGTTGAACTATTGTCAAAATTGACTTTTTGAAACGACTTTGGATAACTTTTGTATGTCGATCTCGAGCATTAGGATTGTTATACACTATGACCTGACCTAGCTTGATAGACATTTATTGACCAACAAATGTTCTCTAGGTTGAGATCTACGGTTATTTGATATTCTGAGTTTCGGTCACGTTTTGGTGAACAACTTTATGTGCTGCTAAGGTGAGTTTCATATGATCCCTTTTACTCAATATATTTTTGGGCTGAGAATACATGCGACTGTTTATAAATACTGAAAATACTAGATTTATATGCGTGAGTTTCATTTGCTCCCTTTTTAATTGCTTTTGCAATATATATTTTTGGGCTGAGAATACATGCACTTTATTTTAAATGCAATAGATACAAGTACATACTAAATTCTACACTGAGTTTGAACCGAAAATCCCTTAGCTTTGGTAACTAGTAACTACCAGTTATAAGAACTGGTGGGCACGAGTAGTAGTATATGGATCCATAGGGCTTGATATCCCCGTCCGAGCTAGCGCGCTAGCCTTTTAACGGACGTATGCTATTTGAGAAGCGTACACGTTGGTTTGCGTGTACTATTAAGATGATTATACAAAGGGTACAAATTATATATACGTTAATTTTAGTTACCAGGGTGCTCAATCTTGTAGAATATTTTGATAAACGTTTCTGGATGAAACAACTGAAATCTTGTGATCCACCTTTATACACAGATTATGCGAAACATTAAAACTATGAACTCACCAACCTTTGTGTTGACACTTGTTAGCATGTTTATTCTCAGGTTTCCTAGAAGTCTTCCGCTGTTGCTTATATGTTAGACAAGCTATGTGCATGGAGTCTTACCTGACATACTTTTCAAGGAAACGTTGCATTCACCAAATTATCACCATGTATCTTATTTTGACTGCATTGTCAATGGAAGTACTATTGTAAACTATTATTTACGGTGATTGTCTATATGTAGAAATCATCAGATGTCGAAAACCTTTGATTTAAATATTCATTTATGGTGTGCCTTTTCAAAAGAATGCAATGTTTACAAAATGTATCATATAGAGGTCAAATACCTCGCAATGAAATCAATGAATGACGTATTGTCCATATAGATTTGGAGCGATCGTTACACTAGAAAGCTTGAATCTTTAATGTTCTTGAAGGATTCAAATCAAGGTTTGAATCTACAAGATATAACAAGATCAAGAAGCTAAAAAGCTTGATCCTTTAGTGATGATGATGTCGAAAATAAGAAGAAAAGAAGAAGAAGAAGAAAATTTGAAACTTACACTTTTTAGAGTGAGAAAGACTAGAGATAAAATAAGAGAGTAAGTGTGTGTAAAATGAGAATGAGATCAAGTGTAAAATGGATGAAATGAGTATGATATATATAGTGGTGAGGGGTGTGGGTGGCCGTGGGGTTTGGGGGGATAAGGGGGACACCTTTTTGCTTTTTGGTTAGTGGTGGTCTAAAGGTGGTGCTTATTGTTAGGAACTCATGCAACATTTGTGATAATGGTGGACAAAAATGCTAGTATGTTGGCTTAACTTAGTGGGTTTTTATCTTACATTTATATGAGTCATAAACTTATTAAAATTAGGCTAATTAAATAGTCCATTAGCTAGAGTAGGGTGGGCTTGAGTCCAACAAGGTAGAAAGTCCAACAAGACTAACTAGTGAGCATAAGTAAATTACTAAACGTAATTAAGCAACCAAAAACCCAAGTAATTGTTATTAGGAAATAACAACTAGTATTACGTAGTCGTAATATTCCAATTACGACAAAAGTTAAACGTGTACCAAAACATATAGCTCGTTCTAAACGTCAAGTGACACTAACGGTCATAAAAGCATTCGAGGATCAAGTTAAGTAACTAAGTACTTAATGGAACGTTGTATGGTATTAACGAAAGTAATTAACATGAAATAAGATCCCAGAATATAAACCAACACAGTACGCACAAATACGCAGTTTCGCAGAAAGTAACAAGCACAAAAGTAAGTCGAAAAAGTCGGGTCGTTACACGACCCCCTGATCGTCCCCGGAACACTGAACCACCACCGCACCACCTGACCACCACTGGGCCAACGGACCACAACCAGACCAATGAAGTACCAACGGACCTGCACTACTTGACCCTCAGTCCATCCTCCTACCATCAGACGATCAGCGGGCCACCCCCCAGATCACCAGACCATCCCTGGAGCACCGGACCAACGAACCACCACCGGATATTATTAATTAATATTAATACAAAAATATATTATATACAAACATAATTTTTCAAATCGCGAGGTGTTTGCTAGTTAAATGTTAAAGCCGAACTGAACTAACAACCAAAGATGAAAAATCTGTCGTTCGGATTGTAAATTTTCATTGAAACGGTTTGATTGTGGATTTATATGTTAATATAACACCCTTGATTTTTTTATTAATCATAGCGGAAGATCTAGAAATGTAATATAAGTATTTATATATTTAGAAGTGCAATTAATAATAGATACGTTAATAAATAAATAACCAGATGTTATATTAAAACATTGACGTTACTTTAATGTAAAAGACACGACATCAGAGTTTTCGGCTTTGTGAAACATATCTTCTAGCATCTCATCTTCATCCTAATAACTAGCATACAACCACCCATTCTTCCGACCGTCCGGATTCACCATCTTCCCCTGCGCATCTCCGACCTTCGATTCTGGATCAAAATTTAGTTGATTATCTTACTTGAAGGGGTGTTCTTGCGAACAACATAGGCAGCTAGGGACCGTTTGGATGTATAGTACTTTGCCGCGATGTAGAAAACATGGGCAAACTCACAACCGATCATCTTCGACTTCTCCGGTATCCCAACAAAATTTTTCTCTTCAGAAAACATCATGAAATTAGCATTTAACATTGGAAAGGTGCTTCTTATTGCAAAAACATTCTTCCGAGTTACTATAGCTTTTGTGTTCGTCGAGATCGAAAATCCATCATTAGTGGTGGATGATCTTGAGCCTGCATGTGTTATGTCGATTGTTTCACCATTGGTTCAATCAAGCCCAAGACCGATTTGCAACAAGCCCAAGACCAATTTAGTTAAAAGTACGGATGTGAACGACTCCAATTCTTCGACTTCTCCTTTTGATGTGTGATGTGCGTAGATCGACCTTTAAATTTAGCAAATAAAACTAACTAACTACTAGCACACATTACATGCAACAGTCCCGATCAATGTAGTAATAGGCAGTATGTAAGTTAAGTTTGTCCCACAGATAGTACGGAAATTAGGTTTGTTGTAATTAAGTGTCACATCTGGTTGGGATGCTTATGATTAACTAAGGCAATGGTTAAATAATAAACAAATAACACGAATGAATAATATAATATAAAAACGGTATTCACTTGGACTTCACAATTCCCTTAGCTACAGATTAATCTTTTAAGAATGATGTAGTTTAAATGACTTGTACTTTAGTTCAAATACCTAATTACTAAGTTAGACCAACTAGTAATGTTTTGGTGGAAATGACCAATTTGCCCTTGTATGGTGTTAATTAGTTATTTTAATAATTATATGCTTATGATTTTTTGATTGTTTAGTTGAGATCAGTTCGTGACAAGGGTCACATAACAAGTTCGTTTGTCTAATTTGGACTCTGTTAGGGCCGCCTAACGAAGTACGAATGATATCAGATAACTAGTAAATACCCGTGTGTTGTGGGGTATGGGATTTTAACCCATTTTGTGTAAAGGAACAGCTTCTTGCCTCATTTTTTTTTTCAGAAACTTCACCTAACTCTCACACACATAACTCTCACCCTCTTTGAAACCCTAATCATCCAATCTCGGTTTTGGAGCTTGATTTGTGTTAGAATTCGTTCTGTGTGTCATTGTGATTCTAACAAGGTATGATTTGTGTGATTTCATGTCCAAATCTGTGTTAAATTCGAATTTATGTTAGGTTTTGTCAAAAAGTGGGTTTTGGTGTCAATTTGTTCAAATCTTGTGTTGTTTTGGTTTAAAACTCGTGGGTTTACATTCCTAAATGGTTTATAAACAAGTTATGTTCAATTTTGAGGTAAATCAAGTCCAGGATCGAGATTTGGTGATTTTTGCCCAAAATCGTAACTTTGCTGCTGGTGCAGCTCAAGACCACTGATAATGCTAAAAATGAACACATATTTCATAGCATTATCCTTCAAGAAAGACAAGATTTTAGTTGCTATTGTTCTATTTACAAGTGATATTCGTTTAAAAAATAAAAGGTGAAGACAAAAGACAGATTCGACGATTTGAAGACGCAAACGACCAAAACGCTAAAAAGTACAAAGTACAATCCAAGTAGTTCAATTTATTGATAAGAAACGTCTCAAAATTACAAGAGTACAAGCCGCAAAACGCAAAGTACAAGATATTAAATAGTACGCAAGGACGTTCGAAAATCCGGAGCCGGGACATGAACCAACTATCAACGCGCGACGCAACGGAGCTAAAATTACAAGTCAACTATGCACACGAATATAATATAATATATAAATATATCTATAAATTATTTATATATTATATTTATATTAAAAACCGTCGGCAAATAAGAAAACAAAAGTACCTGAGCTGTAAAAGGGAGCCATGCGATCGCATGGCCTGGAGGCACAAAAACCATGCGATCGCATGGAACACTGTAGCTGCCCAAGTCCTATAAATTGAAACGTTTTCTGCGAGTTTGTGTACACCATATTTCTCAATTACTCTCTATCTCTCAATATATATTTATAATTATTTTGTAATTATAATTTTAATATTAAGTTAATAATAATAAGGTTATAGTGGCGAATGTTTTAAGTTTGTAAGTCGAAATTCTGTCCGTGTAACACTACGCGATTAATACTCATTGTAAGTCATGTTCAACCTTTTTAAATTAATGTCTCGTAGCTAAGTTATTATTATGTTTATTTAAGCCGAAGTAATCGTGATGTTGGACTAAATATTAAGACGGGGTTATTGGGCTTTGGACCATAATTAAGATTTGGACAAAAGAACGACACTTGTGGAAATTGGACTATGGGCTATTAATGGGCTTTATATTTGTTTAACTGAATGATAGTTCGTTAATTTAATATAGAGATTTACAATTTGAGGTAATTATAAATAACCACATACACTCGATCGGACACGATGGGCAGAATATTTATAAATACTAATAATCGTTCATTTAACCGGACACGGGGATGGATTAATAGTCAATGGACTCATTAAAACAGGGGTGGATTGTGTACAAGGACACTTGGCATAATTGTTAACAAAGTATTAAAACCTTGGGTTACACGCAGTCGATATCCTGGTGTAATTATTAAACAAAGTATTAAGACCTTGTTACAGTTTAAGTCCCTAATTAGTTGGAATATTTGACTTCTAATATAAGGGTAATTTTACGAGGACACTCGCACTTTATATTTATGACCGATGGACTGTTATGGACAAAAACCAGATGGACATATCGAATAATCCAGGACAAAGGACAATTAACCCATGGTAATAAATTAAAATCAACACGTCAAACATCATGATTACGGAAGTTTAAATAAGTATAATTTCTTTATTTCATATTTCATCGTACTTTTATTTATCGTCATTTTATTTATCGTACTTTAAATTATCGTACTTTTATTTATCGCAGTTTTATTTATCGTCATTTACTTTACGCTTTAAATTAAGTTATATTTATATTTAATATTTTACATTAGGTTTTAATTGTGACTTAAGACATAAAATCGACAAATTGGTCACTAAACGGTAAAAACCCCCCTTTATAATAATAATAATACTACTTATATATATATATATATATATATATATATATATATATATATACAAATATAGTTTAAAATAAATATAGCGTTAAACTCAGCTAGCTCCCTGTGGAACGAACTGGACTTACTAAAAACTACACTACTCTACGATTAGGTACACTGCCTATAAGTGTTGTAGCAAGGTTTAGGTATATCCATTCAATAAATAAATAAATAACTTGTGTAAAATTGTATCGTATTTAATAGTATTTCGTAGTAAAATTAATAGTATTACGTAATACACCTCTCACACATTAAGTATTTTTGGCGCCGGTGCCGGAGATCTCAACAACGCCGAAAGCGAAACGCTATATAATATATATATATATATATATATATATATATATATATATATATATATATATATATATATATATATATATATATATATATATATATATATATATATATATATATATATATATATATATATATATATATATAAGAGTTTGTTTAAAATATATAAAGTATTTCTATTTCTATTTTAGTTTTTAAAATATAAATTTTTTTTATTATATAAATATTTTATATAAATCAGAAGAAGAAAAAAATGAATACGGGCCGTACTGTAGCAGCCCAATCTTCTAGCCTGGAAACCGAAGCCATGCGGTCGCATGGCCAAACCAAATAAACCTCATGTGGTCGCATGAGGTCATGTGACAGACCTGGTACCTCTGACGTACGGATTAGGGTTAGGGATTAATAATTATTATTATTTAATAATTAGTTAATTAGGGTTTTTATATAATAATAATTAGTTTTAGTTTTATTTAATTTGTAATATT
The DNA here is from genome assembly GCF_046630445.1 of Rutidosis leptorrhynchoides. Taxonomy (NCBI): domain Eukaryota; kingdom Viridiplantae; phylum Streptophyta; class Magnoliopsida; order Asterales; family Asteraceae; genus Rutidosis; species Rutidosis leptorrhynchoides. The sequence continues at coordinate 86,205,799 of NC_092336.1, read as the reverse complement.
AATTTTTAATTAGTTTATTAATTATAAAATTAATACTTTTATAAAATAATAATATAAAAATAATATTTTTATAAAATTTATATTTTTATCATTTTAGTTATAATTTGTATTTTTATCGTTTATTTGTACATTTTTCGTTCGTAACTAGTTTTAAACTTAGTTTTTGCCGTAGTAATTTTATATTTCTAGATTTTTAGGCTTTGCCATAAAATCCCTTAAGTGATTTTTCTTTAGATTAAGATTTAGGCGCTTTAGAATTTTACGACGTCGCTTATTGCTTTAATATTTAATAGATTTTAGTGCCTTTTAAGTTATTGCCGTTTTGGATATAGAATTCCTTTAAGCTTTAATACCTTTAGATGCAAACTTTTAATATTTAGTTTTTAGACTTTTAAGTTTCAACGCTCTACTTTCTTATTATTATTTTTCGACCTTTTATTTTTCGACATTTTTCGACGCACTTTTCTTCTTTCTCATTTCTACGCTCTAGTTTTTAGGACATAGAATTTTATTTATTTTCTTTAAACCTCGACGAAAAAATTATTTTAAGCGGTTAAATTGATAGACATCCAAAATTTTCTGCTTTGTAGTAATAGATGGATTTGTTAGTGGCTGAGTTGTGGATTTTTCGACTTAAAGGATCCTGGCTCCCTGCTGCATCTTTTGGCTATTCAAAACGTGGGCAAAAGCAGAAAATTCTATTAATTTGATAACTTATATAATTTTTATCTTTATAACTAATAGGATATTCAGTGAATGCACCGAGCAAAACGTTCACCACCTTTCATACGTTCACCACCTGTAACTCGATCAAGACATCTAGCCAATATTGTCGCCGTTGATTTTTCTTTAGAATTGTCATCTAGTCGACCAAGTACTCCAATTCAAATTTCTGATAATCCATTTTTTTAACCCGGCCTCACAATTGAGAATCCGGAGGATACTCAAGGACAATTCAGAGATCCTGAACCACTAATCATTCCTCCTGAACCACAAATTACTCAACCAGAGATTGTAGAGGAAGAAACCATTAAATCAGAATCCTCGAGTGATTCAGATTCAACAAATTCAATCATGGAAAATCATGAACCTCTAAGTATGGAAGATCGAATGAGAGCTAAACGCACTGGCCAAGGTCACGCAATTACTCAACCAGACATTAATGCGCCAGATTATGAAATCAAAGGACAAATCCTACACATGGTAACTAATCAATACCAATTTAGTGGTACGCCAAAAGAAGATCCAAACGAACATCTTCGTACATTTAATAGGATTTGTACTCTATTTAAAATCAGAGAAGTTGAAGATGAACAGATCTATCTCATGTTATTTCCCTGGACATTAAAGGGAGAAGTCAAAGATTGGTTAGAATCGTTACCTGAAAGAGCGATTGATACATGGGATGTCGTAGTTGAAAATTTTCTTCAACAATTATTTCCCGCATCTAAAGCTGTGAGACTTCAAAGAGAAATTGTTACGTTCACATAAAAGCCAAATGAAACTCTATATGAGGCGTGGACAAGATTTGGAAAGTTGTTAAGAGGATGTCCTCAACATGGTTTAGACACTTATCAAATAGTACAAATATTCTATCAAGGATGCGACATTACTACACGAAAAGACATCGACATGGCAGCTGGTGGTTCCATTATGAAGAAAACCGCAACCGAAGCTTACAAAATTATTGATAACACAGCCTCCCACTCACATGAGTGGCACCAGGAAAAAGATATTTCCCGTTCATCTAAAGCAGCTAGAGCCGATTCTAGCCATGATTTTGATTCCATTTCCGCAAAGATAGATGCTTTCGAAAGACGAATGGAAAAGATGACTAAAGATATTCACGCAATATGCATTAGTTGTGAGCAGTGTGGAGGACCACATTTGACAAAAGATTGTGTCAGTATTGAACAAACAATGGAACAACGAGAGAATGTTTCATACATGAACTAAAGGTCTGGGAATAACTATCAAAGTAATTATCAACCGCCAAGACCAAACTACAATCAAAATCAGAATTATAACCGAAATGTTCCATACAACAATCAACAAGGTCCTAGCAATCAACAAGTATCTAACAATACTTATAATCAGCAAAGACCTATTTTTTCAAATAAACCACCACAAACTGATGATAAAAAGCCAAATTTTGAAGACATGATGTCAAAGCTAGTTGAATCTCAAACTCAATTTTTCACATCTCAGAAACAAAGTAATGAACAAAATGCTCAAGCATTTTGAAATCAACAAGCTTCTATCCAAAATCTGGAACAAGAAGTGAGCAACCTAGCAAGGTTGATATGTGAAAGAAAATCGGGGAGTCTACCTAGCGATACAAATGCTAACCCCTAGAATGAAACAGCTAAAGCCATTACCACGAGAAGTGGTATTACACTTAAACCACCTGAAATGCCTGTAATTTCTGATGACTCTATTCCTACTCCACAGGCACCACAGCCTGAGTAAAATAAGGAAACAAAATCGGTAGTTGAAAAGGTTAATGAAAATAACACAGTTAAGGCTAAACCTTATGTTAAACCATACCAACCACCACTTCCTTACCCGAGTAAATTGAGAAAAGAAAGACTTGAAGCCGAGCAATCCAAATTTTTGGATATGTTTAAACAAATAAATGTCAATCTTCCTTTCATTGATGTGATTTCAGGAATGCCAAGATATGCTAAATTCCTGAAAGATCTAATCACAAATAGAAAGAAAATGGAAGAACTCTCTGCTGTTACAATGAATGGTAATTGTTCTGCAGTGCTGTTGAATAAGATACCAGAAAAACTCTCAGATCAAGGAAGTTTCACAATTCCATGTTTTCTGGGTAGTCTTAGTTCAATAGAAGCATTGGTAGACTTAGGTGCTAGTATAAATTTAATGCCGTATTTACTATACGCTAAACTAGACCTTGGAGAATTAAAACCAACACGAATAAGTATAAACTAGCCGATCGATCAGTAAAATATCCTAGAGTGATAATGGAAAACATGCTAGTTAAAGTTGGTACCTTAGTATTTCCAGTAGACTTTGTTATTCTAGACATGGAAGAAGATTCTCGAGTTCCTCTTATATTAGGAAGACCATTCTTAAACACGGCTAAAGAAATAATAGACGTGTTTGGTAAGAAACTGACCCTAAGTATAGAGGACGAGAGTGTTACCTTTTCCCTGATGATAGAGCCATGAAACAACCGCAATCTAGAGATGATACATGTTATTATATTCAAACTATAGATTCACATACAGAATTGTTAGAAGAATTTCCAGAATTACAAGGAACAGGAGAATGTTCTTTAGGAGAAGGGACTGAACCAATTGATGAAGCTGAAATGTTAGCTGTACTTATGGCGAATGAATATGAACCAACAACAGAAGAACTTCAAATGTTAAAAGAGGATGACTGTAGCGACCCGACCAAATCATGTTTGACGGCGCCGTCTACGTAGGTCCCATTACATGGTCATAAGTCTTTATCACGACGTTTGACCAAAATATGTCGCATCTATTTCATAAGTAAAAGGATGTTTCAAGTTTACAAATGTAGTTCAAAGACTAGTTACATTACAATGTTTAACGTACGAATGAAACCTATGCGACACAATTTAAAGTAGTCAAAAAAAAAACGCTCCAACTATGCATGTATACTCGACATCCAAGCAAGTATCAAAAAGAGTGCGGAAGCATGTATCAAGTAGCTTTCAAGGACCTGAGAAAAACATAGAAATCGATCAACGAAAACGTTGGTGAAATCATAGGTTTAAGTAAGTAAGTACAAGTGAACCACAAGATTTGCAACAATGATATAAGAGTAATACATTCCAAAAGTTTGTTTCACGAGCACCCAATTATCAATGCTTAACATTCCTTTCATAGAACCCCATCACAATAGTGTTAGAACATACACTGTTTCTCGAAAATACATTTCATTCGTAAACGGTAGCTAACCTTTTGAATGAGGGTTTGTCAAACCCATATGGCCATATAACATAAGTTCTCGCTTACACCCGGCAAGTGTAACTAATGATAATCGAATTGAGGATTTTTGTTCAAACTCGTATGTAGAATGTTTGTTTTCCTGTACTTGTGTTCACTTAATAAAAAGAAGCGTTTATGTTTTCTCATCCCAAATGTAAGTGCAAAAGAGTAAAAGTGGGACTATGATCTCACCTTGAGTGCACGTATGAAAAGTACTTCACAAAGTAACGTGTGCGAAGGATAGTGCTAGTCTTGACCTAAACAAATAGGTCGTATCAATAACGGTAAACACGATAGGTCAAAGATGTTCAATTAGTCCTACGGCTCGTTACGACTCGATTATGTAGCATGTGAAATCAAATTATCAAGTTTCATGCAAGATACAAGTATATAAACAAGTTAGGAAGGTTGCATAATCATTTGGTTAAGTTTGACAAAAAGTCAAACTTTGGTCGGTCAAAGTCAACGAAAAAGTCAACACGTTCGGGTCGGATCCCGAACTATTTTTCTGAGGTTTTTAATCATGTATGAGCATGTTAGAACAAGTTACGTGTGAATCGGAGGTGCGTAGCATAGCAAACATTATTCGAAAATTGACAAAGTTGGACAGACCACTTTGGCGCACCGCGCGGGTATATGGCGCGCCGCGCCATTACCTGTACAGAGAAATCTGGCAGTTTTTAAGTTTTATGCACGAACCTAACTTCAAACAATCACCATTTATGACCCGCAAACAACCAAAACATGTATCTTATATCATCGGAAAGGTATTTTGACAAGGAAAACAACTAAACACATTTCAACAATCACATTTACTTTTACAACAACCAAAATCACATTCAAGGCTCCTCATTAAATGCATTCAAGTTCATAAATGAAATTTGATGATTCGGCAACCAATTTACATGAATGATATGCCGTTTCGAAGGTGATCAAGCATACAATACAACCTAACACTTACAAATAACATTTCATGTCATTCAAAGCATTAAATGTTCACATTAAATTCTATCAAACCCTAACCAACAACATCAAAATCACTAATCATGTTTATGAAGTTTTCTAAAACAACCTACACATCAAATTGAAGCTAGTGATACTAGGAACACATTTAATACATGCATTTATCACTTTTAACAACATTCAAACAACCAAATCACCAAATCAAACACACCAAAGTTCATATTCAACTAGTTACTTCAAATAACGAAATCGAACATATAAATCATATATTCATGTTAGACTTGAGCCATAGACACTAATTAACAACTTTATAAGTTAAAAACATCAAGAACACAAAATCTAGTGATTTTAGAAAGTTACCCAAACTTGATGAAATCGGTATGGAATCGAAGAGGAAGATGAGAGGATTCCGAATATGCAATTTGTTTAGATGGATGCTTGCTCGATTTGATTTGGATGATGAATCCTTGAAGTGGTGTTTGAGAGATTTGGTGAAAGTGTTAGAGAAAAAGGAAAAAGAAAAAGAATTAATGAATGGATGAGAGTGAAGGGTTGACTAGTTGACCTAGTCACCTCTTTGCTCTCTTGGCAACAATGGTCCCTCTAGTTCGGTTGCGGGTGCGTGAATTACCTAAACGAGATAGTTTAAAACGCGTATTAACGAGGGATGTCATAATCATATAACGGACTTTAAATAGTTAAACGGAAAAGTAAACGGAAAAAGGCGGGATGTTACATTACCTACTCCTTAAAAGAAATTTCGTCCCGAAATTTAAGTAGGCGTAGTAGTTGTTGTTTCTTCCTCGAAATTTTGCGTTTCTGGAATCGGGAATAAGTGAGGGTATTTCTTTTGCATTTGATCTTGCCTTTCCCAAGTAAACTCGGGTCCTCTTTTGGCATTCCAACGAACCTTGACAATCGGGATTCGGCTTTGTTTCAATGTCTTGACGGATGTGTCCACAATTTCAACCGGTTCCTCCACAAAATGAAGTTTGTCATCAATAGTAAGTTCTTCGAGAGGGATGACGATATCGGGTTCGGCAAGACACTTTTTCAAGTTAGATACATGGAAGGTAGGATGAACGGAGTTCAATTGAGGCGGAAGTTCTAAACGACAAGCAACGGTTCCAATACGCTCCAAGATTTCGAAAGGACCAATATAACGCGGATTTAGCTTCCCGCGTTTCCCAAAACGAATTACACCTTTCCAAGGTGCGACTTTTAACATTACTCGGTCACCGACTTGAAATTCGAGGTCGTTGCGTCGTTTGTCGGTATAACTCTTTTGACGACTCCGGGCCGTCCGAAGCCAATCTCGGATTTGAACGATCTTCTCGGTTGTTTCATGAATAAGTTCGGGACCGGTGATTTGTTTGTCGCCTACTTCGGCCCAACAAAGAGGAGAACGACATTTTCGGCCATATAATGCTTCGAATGGTGCGGCGTTAATACTCGCGTGATAACTATTGTTGTAGGAGAATTCGGCGAGAGGCAAGTGCTTATCCCAAGCTTTTCCAAAGTCGACAACGCAAGCTCATAGCATGTCTTCCAAGGTTTGAATTGTGCGTTCGCTTTGTCCGTCGGTTTGTGGATGATATGCGGTGCTCATGTCTAAACGCGTTCCCAATGCTTCTTGCAAAGTACGCCAAAATCTAGAAACGAAACGGCCATCTCGGTCGGAGATAATCGATAAAGGTACACCGTGTCGGGCTACGATCTCCTTAATGTAAAGTTGTGCAAGTTTCTCGATTTTGTCCGTTTCTTTCATGGCAAGGAAGTGTGCGGATTTGGTGAGACGGTCAACAATAACCCAAATGGTATCATAACCGTCCATCATTTTTGGTAGCTTGGTGATAAAATCCATCATTATCCCTTCCCACTTCCATTGTAGAATCTCGGGTTGTTGAAGTAGTCCGGACGGTCTTTGGTGTTCGGCTTTGACTTTGGAACATGTCAAACACTTGGAAACATAAGTAGCTACGTCCCTTTTGATGTTCGGCCACCAATATAGTTGTTTAAGGTCGTGGTACATCTTATTGGCACCGGGGTGAATCGAGTATCGTGACTTATGGGCTTCATCTAAAATAAGGCTTCGTAGGTTCCCATAACTAGGCACCCAAATCCTTCCGGCGTAATATCGGAGTCCGGTCTCCCTAATTTCGAATCGAGAGACGAGAATGTTCAAGAGCTCGTGTGAAAGGTTTTCATCCTTGAGAGCCTCATCTTGAGCTACCCGAATTTGGCTATTAAGGTTTGTGTGGATGGTGATGTTTAAGGCTCGGACACGAAGAGGCACCGCTCTTTCTTTTCGACTTAAGGCATCGGCTACTACGTTTGCCTTCTCGGGATGGTAACGAAGCTCGCAATCGTAATCGTTCAAAGTTTCAATCCACCGTCGTTGTCTCATGTTTAGTTGCTTTTGATCGAAGATGTGTTGAAGGCTTTTGTGATCGGTGAAGATAGTACTCTTGGTTCCATAAAGATAGTGTCTCCACATTTTAAGTGCAAAGACAACGGCTCCGAGTTCGAGATCATGAGTCGTGTAATTCCGTTCATGAATTTTTAGTTGTCGAGTCTTTCGTTGCATCAATACACACCCAAAACCATGTTTCGAGGTATCACAATATACAACAAAATCATCATTGCCTTCGGGAAGTGACAAGATAGGAGCAGTGGTTAGCTTTGTCTTCAAGATTTGAAACGCGGATTCTTGCTCGGTCGCCCAAATGAATTTCTTTCCCTTGTGAGTTAATGCGGTTAGAGGACGTGCAACCAAAGAGAAGTTTTCGATGAATCTACGATAGTACCCGGCGAGACCCAAGAATTGACGAATGTGAGTAGGAGTAGTAGGAGTCTCCCATTTACTAATGGCTTCGATTTTCGTGGGATCGACTTTAATACCTTGATCACTTACAACATGACCAAGAAATTGAACTTCCTTCAACCAAAATTCACACTTGGAGAATTTGGCATAAAGTCGTTCTTGTCTCAAGAGTTCAAGCACAAGTCAGAGATGTTCCTCGTGTTCTTCTTCGCTTTTCGAATAGACTAAAATATCATCGATGAACACGATAACGAATTTGTCAAGATACGGTTTGCACACGCGGTTCATAAGATCCATGAACACCGCCGGTGCGTTAGTGAGACCAAATGGCATGACAAGGAATTCATAACTACCATAACGAGTCCGGAAAGTGGTTTTGGAGACATCTTCCCCCTTAACCCTCAATTGATGATAACCCGAGCGGAGATCGATTTTTGAATATACACAAGACCCTTGTAATTGATCAAAGAGGTCATCGATGCGAGGGAGAGGATATCGATTCTTAACCGTCAATTTGTTTAGTTCACGATAGTCAATGCACATTCGTAGGGATCCGTCTTTCTTTTTAACAAACAAAATCGGAGCGCCCCAAGGTGAATGGCTAGGTTGGATAAAACCACGATCAAGTAGTTCTTGGATTTGACTTTGCAATTCTTGCATTTCGGATGGAGCGAGTCTATATGGTGCACGTGCTACGGGTGCGGCTCCCGGAATAAGATCGATTTGGAATTCAACCGGTCGATGAGGTGGAAGACCCGGCAATTCATCGGGAAATACATCAGAATAGTCACTAACAATTGGCACATCATCGATGTGCTTCTCATCGGACTCGACTTTCTTAACGTGAGCAAGGATCGCAAAACAACCCTTACGGAGTAGTTTTCTAACTTTAATACACGAAACGAGGTTGAGTCCGGTGCAACTCTTATCGCCATAGACGATCAAAGGTTCACCATTCTCGATAGGGATTCGGATTGCGTTAAGATCACAAAGGATGTGAGATTTCGTTTTGGCTAGCCAATTCATACCGATTATTACATCGAAGCTCCCTAGTTCCATGGGTATCAAGTCAATTTCAAACTCATTACCCAAAATGTTTAACGTACACCCCCGGTAATATGTGTCGGCACTCAATAGTTTTCCGTTGGCCACTTCAATGGTATAAGTGGTATCTAGTGGACGTGGTGGAGTATTAAAAGAATGAGTCAAAGTCTTGGATACAAAACTCTTATCGGCACCCGAATCGAATAAACAAGTAACATAAGTGTTGTTGAGAAGAAACGTACCCGTGACCAATTCATTATCATCTCGGGCTTCCTCGGTGTTGATGTTGAAAGCTCGGCCGCGCGTATTGGTGTTATCTTTCCTTTTCGGGCATGCATTTCTATAATGGCCCGTTTGGCCACATTCATAACAAGTGCCCGTTTTGGTGCATTGGGCCCCTTTCGAGCGATGGGGGCAACACTTTTACACTCATTGGCCTTATGACCAACTCCTTGGCACCGGTGGCAAATTAACTTGCCACATTCACCAAAGTGATGTTTGTTGCATTTGTTGCAAAGAGGTAGGTTCCCGGCATAACCCTTCTTGCCGTCGGAGGTGTAAGGCTTCTTAGCAAAGTTGTTGTTGCTTGATTAGGAGGGTTCCCACTTTCTTTTGTTGCCGCTCGATTTATCCTCGGCCTTAGGTGCCGGAACTACGATTTCGTCAACCGTTTCTATCAATTTGCGGGCCATGTTCAAAGCTTCTTGATGATTAGTGGGTTTGGATGACATTACTCCGTGTTTGATACTCTTTGGAAGGCCATCCATGTAAAGTTCAACCCTTAAAGCTTCGGGGTTCACAAGATTTGGGCACATCAAGGCTAGTTCGGAAAATCGTTGATTATAAGCCTTGAGATCGTTTCCGATCGCCTTTAAAGTTCTTAGCTCTTGTTCGAGCCTTCGGGTTTCTTCACGAGGGAAATATTCGACAATCATCTTTTCCCTCAAGTCGGCCCAAGAGAGGGCGTGAGCTTCATCGGTACCCACCGATTGTACATAAGTATTCCACCATGTAAGAGCGACACCGGCGAAGGTGTGAGTGGAGTATTTGACCTTGTCTTGGTCCCGACAACCGCTTATGCTAAATACGGCTTCCGTTTGCTCAAACCATCAGGTGAGCACGACCGGTCCCCCGGTTCCATCAAAAGTGTGAGGTTTGCACCCCATGAAGGATTTGTAGGAGCACCCTTCGTTTGAGTTACCGGCTCCATTGTTGTTGTTGTTGTGATTGTTGTTATTGTTATTGTTGTTGGAAGAGTGACCGGCCATGGCCGCATCCACGGCGGTGGCTATCATTCGTTGTAGAGCTTGTTCGGGAGTTTCGGGAGGAGCGCGTCAACGAGCCATTGTTCCTTCAAGACACAAGAATATCGTTGGTTAGTATTCTCAATAATACCAACTGTGATATGGAATAAGGATAAAGATAAAATTTCCTTAACCCGCCTTAAATTCTTTATGTCATAATGTCGGAACGTCCATGTGAACCACCGTAATATAATCCCGGAAATTATATTACCCTGATTCACATGTGCATTTAACACTACTTCATAAAGTCAAGGTGGCGTGTCAATCAAATTTAACAACGTGATATCAAGATCGAATAAGAGTTAGATATGATAGGAGAGTTCGAGTCTAATGCACAAATAGTCAAGTAGTTCCTACTTCAGTCTATATGCCGGTTGTAGTCTAGATTCACTAATGTACCCTATGACTCGGGGTCAACACCAATGAACTCTAAATCCCTACAACCAATGCTCTGATACCATCTGTAGCGACCCGACCAAATCATGTTTAACGGCGCCGTCTACGTAGGTCCCATTACATGGTCATAAGTCTTTATCATGACGTTTGACCAAAATATGTCGCATCTATTTCATAAGTAAAAGGATGTTTCAAGTTTACAAATGTAGTTCAAAGACTAGTTACATTACAATGTTTAACGTACGAATGAAACCTATGCGACACAATTTAAAGTAGTAAAAAAAAAACGCTCCAACTATGCATGTATACTCGACATCCAAGCAAGTATCAAAAAGAGTGCGGAAGCATGTATCAAGTAGCTTTCAAGGACCTGAGAAAAACATAGAAATCCGTCAACGAAAACGTTGGTGAAATCATAGGTTTGAGTAAGTAAGTACAAGTGAACCACAAGATTTGCAACAATGATATAATAGTAATACATTCCAAAAGTTTGTTTCACGAGCACCCAATTATCAATGCTTAACATTCCTTCCATAGAACCCCATCACAATAGTGTTAGAACATACACTGTTTCTCGAAAATACATTTCATTCGTAAACGGTAGCGAACCGTTTGAATGAGGGTTTGTCAAACCCATATGGCCATATAACATAAGTTCTCGCTTACACCCGGCAAGTGTAACTAATGATAATCGAATTGAGGATTTTTGTTCAAACTCGTATGTAGAATGTTTGTTTTCCTGTACTTGTGTTCACTTAATAAAAAGAAGCGTTTATGTTTTCTCATCCCAAATGTAAGTGCAAAAGAGTAAAAGTGGGACTATGATCTCACCTTGAGTGCACGTATGAAAAGTACTTCACAAAGTAACGTGTGCGAAGGATAGTGCTAGTCTTGACCTAAACAAATAGGTCGTATCAATAACGGTAAACACGATAGGTCAAAGATGTTCAATTAGTCCTACGGCTCGTTACGACTCGATTATGTAGCATGTGAAATCAAATTGTCAAGTTTCATGCAAGATACAAGTATATAAACAAGTTAGGAAGGTTGCATAATCATTTGGTTAAGTTTGACAAAAAGTCAAACTTTGGTCGGTCAAAGTCAATGAAAAAGTCAACACGTTCGGGTCGGGTCCCGAACTATTTTTCTGAGGTTTTTAATCATGTATGAGCATGTTAGAACAAGTTAGGTGTGAATCGGAGGTGCGTAGCATAGCAAACATTATTCGAAAATTGACAAAGTTGGACAGACCACTTTGGCGCACCGCGCGGGTATATGGCGCGCCGCGCCATTACCTGTACAGAGAAATCTGGCAGTTTTTAAGTTTTATGCACGAACCTAACTTCAAACAATCACCATTTATGACCCGCAAACAACCAAAACATGTATCTTATATCATCGGAAAGGTATTTTGACAAGGAAAACAACTAAACACATTTCAACAATCACATTTACTTTTACAACAACCAAAATCACATTCAAGGCTCCTCATTAAATGCATTCAAGTTCATAAATGAAATTTGATGATTCGGCAACCAATTTACATGAATGATATGCCGTTTCGAAGGTGATCAAGCATACAATACAACCTAACACTTACAAATAACATTTCATGTCATTCAAAGCATTAAATGTTCACATTAAATTCTATCAAACCCTAACCAACAACATCAAAATCACTAATCATGTTTATGAAGTTTTCTAAAACAACCTACACATCAAATTGAAGCTAGTGATACTAGGAACACATTTAATACATGCATTTATCACTTTTAACAACATTCAAACAACCAAATCACCAAATCAAACACACCAAAGTTCATATTCAACTAGTTACTTCAAATAACGAAATCGAACATATAAATCGTATATTCATGTTAGACTTGAGCCATAGACACTAATTAACAACTTTATAAGTTAAAAACATCAAGAACACAAAATCTAGTGATTTTAGAAAGTTACCCAAACTTGATGAAATCGGTATGGAATCGAAGAGGAAGATGAGAGGATTCCGAATATGCAATTTGTTTAGATGGATGCTTGCTCAATTTGATTTGGATGATGAATCCTTGAAGTGGTGTTTGAGAGATTTGGTGAAAGTGTTAGAGAAAAAGGAAAAAGAAAAAGAATTAATGAATGGATGAGAGTGAAGGGTTGACTAGTTGACCTAGTCACCTCTTTGCTCTCTTGGCAACAATGGTCCCTCTAGTTCGGTTGCGGGTGCGTGAATTACCTAAACGAGATATTTTAAAACGCGTATTAACGAGGGATGTCATAATCATATAACGGACTTTAAATAGTTAAACGGAAAAGTAAACGGAAAAAGGCGGGATGTTACAATGACAGATATCGATACAAATCATCAATAGAAGAACTACCGATATTAGAGTTAAAGCCACTTCCAACCCATTTGGAATATGCTTATTTACATGGTGAATCTGAATTATCTGTAATAATATCGTCTTCTCTTACGGAAAATGAAAAATCTCAACTCATTTCTATGCTAAAAGCTCATAAACCAGCTATTGCATGGAATATTCATGACATTAAAGGTATATGATGTGCGTAGAGGTGTATACAAAATAGTATTAATTTTTACTACAAAATACTATTAAATACGATACATTTTTACACAAGTTATTTATTTATTTATAGAGTGAGTCCGGTTTGTTCCACAGGGATCTTTAGCCAAGCTTAACGCTATATTTTAAAACTATATTTGTATAAATATAAATATAAATATAAGCAGTATTATTATTATTATAAAAGGGGGTTTTTACCGTTTAATGACCGGTTTGTCGATTTTAAAACTTTAGTCGCAGTTAAAACCTAATGTAAAATATTAAATATATAAAAGACTTAATTTAAAGCGTAAAGTAAATAACAATAATGAAATTGCGATAAATAAAATGACGATAAATAAAATGACGATAAATAAAATTGTGAAAATTAAAAAGTACGATAATTAAAAGTGCAATTAAATACAATGACAGTAAATAAAAGTGCGATAATTAAAAGTGCAATTAAATATGAAATAAAGGAATTATGCTTATTTAAACTTCCGTAATCATGATGTTTGACGTGTTGATTTTAGTTTTATTACCATGGTTTAATTGTCCTTTGTCCTGGATTATTCGATATGTCCATACGGATTTGTCCATAATAGTCCATCAGTCATAATCATAAAGTGCGGAAGTCTTTGTCAAATTCTTCTTATTCCTGAAGTCAAATATTTCAACTAATTGGGGATTCGAACTGTAACAAGGTTTTATTACTTTGTTTAATGAATACACCAGGTTATCGACTGCGTGTAAACTAAGATTTTAATACTTTGTTAACAATTACACTAATTACCCTTGAATGTAATCCACCCCTGTCTTAACTAGTCCATTAACTATTAATCCAATCCCGTGTCCGGTAAAATGAACAATTATTGGTATTTATAGATATCCCGCCCACCGTACCCGATTAAGCGTATGTGGTTATTTATAGATACGTCAAATTATAACCTTTATATTAAATTAACGAGGTATCGTTAAGTTAATATAAAACTCATTAATAGCCCATAGTCTAATTTCCACAAGTGTCGTTCTTTTATCCAAACCCCAATTATAGTACAAAGCTCAATTACCCAATTTTAATATTTAGCCCAACATCACGATTACTTCGGCATTAAATAAGCATAATAATATCTTAGCTACGAGACATTAATTTAAAAATGTTGAACATAACTTACAATGATTAATAATAGTGTAGCGTTACACGGACAGAATTTTGACTTACACCCATACAACATTCGCTAACATACCCTTATTATTATTAAAATTAAAATTAAAATTAAAATTATAATATATATATATATATATATATATATATATATATATATATATATATATATATATATATATATATATATATTACGAGATAGAGAGAATGAATTGAAAAAGGTGTAAAAATTCGTCCGAAAATGCTGAAATCTATAGATGTGGCCAGGTACCTACTGCCATGCGATCGCATGGATTTTTCTCTTCCAGGCCATGCGATCGCATGGCCTACTTTTCCAGGTCACATGTCTTTGTTTGTTTATTTCCCGACGGTTTAATAAATAAATATAATATATAAATAATTTTAAGAATTATTTAAATATTATATTATATTTATGTGCATAGTTGACTTGTAATTTTTAGTCCGTTGCGTCGAGCGTTGAGAGTTGACTCTGGTCCCGGTTCCGGATTTTCGAACGTCCTTGCGTACAATTTAATATCTTGTATTTTGCGATTTGCGTCTTGTACTCTTGTAATTTTGAGACGTTTCTCATCAATAATTTGAACCACTTTGATTGTACTTTGTACTTTTGAGCTTTTTGGTCGTTTGCGTCTTCAATTCTTCGAATTTGTCTTTTGTCTTTACCTTTTATTATTTAAACGAATATCACTTGTAAATAGAACAATTGCAACTAAAAGCTTGTCTTTCTTGAGGGATAGTGCTATGAAATATATGTTCGTTTTTAGCATTATCAAATATTCTCACACTTGAGCGTTGCTTGTCCTCAAGCAATATAGTCTTGAAATAAAAATACTAGAATCACTTCTTTATTCTTCACACTTTGTACATCAGTGATTTCTATACGGCGATATGAATAATGGTAGTAACGTTGTGGTTTACAGTCCCACATGACTATGAAAATTTAGATCCTTAAGGAAATTGGATCTTTATGAAAACATTTGATCTTTTAAAAATTAAATCTATCTTTTACCCTAGATAAGTTTTCTGGAATAACCCTTCAACGGTGTTTTGCAAATTGTTTTTTGTGGGTTTGGTGGGTTTCATATTTGAAAATTTTAGCTCAAAACTTGCGGTTTTGTGTCACCCACTTGCTAACCTTGTATTGGGAAAGCAACACGTCCAGTATACTTGCTCCGTATATTACCTTTCGGTAAACTACCGTCCGGTTGTAAAGGAAAGCGTTAAAAAGCAACTGTTAAGGCAATGTCCCGTGACATGCTTTTGATTATGGTCTATAACATGTCGGATGCAATTACTATCCTTTGTAGGAGCAATAGTAAAGCTCACCCTTATAGTTTTTCGATCTGGCACAAGGTCCTGTCTTTGACCATGCTATGCAACCACCATTCTTACGGTTGACACCCGATTTGGTTCAGGTGACCTAATGAATTCCAGGTGAATTCCTAGGATTTTACGTTCAATGGTAATGAACGCATTAAAAATGGGTTTTCAGAAAACAAATCGGTTTGTAATTTTGATCAAAATATTTTCTCGTTCAAGCTCGAGTTTAGATATCATCGAATTCTATGAGTTTGTAATTCTCAATCTTTAAGGTCAATCTCTAGGATTGAGTAATATCAGGCTTAAAAGCTGATTTTTGATCTTTAAAGGAGATTATCCTTTCTGGGGGTCTTATTCATTAGTCTTATCAAGCTAATTTGCACGGTGCCCTCCCCATTTTACGAGACAGATCCTCTCATGGTTAGGATAAGTCTGACCACTTGGCGACCCTGTTTGATGCTGAGGTCCGTGGATTTCCAGATGATTTTCGAGAAAACTTTTCAAGGTTTTTCGTAGACTCTACAACTGGTCTGGACGGCAACTTCCTGACCTAAATCAAGAAGCGCGTGTCTTTTTCGGAAGACTTTACTTCTTTTTAGTGATGGAATTGATTCATCGTGTAGATCCATCTTTCTTTCAAATATATTACAATTTTTCGGGTAAAATGGTTAATTTTGTCCAAAACAAAAGTATCTTCAATTATTTGTACAAAAATATGTGACATATGTTCAAAATAACTTGGTAAATTTTTCCCACACTTGGCTTTTATTTTCCTTTCTTTGCCTTTTTATTGTCCTCTATTCCATTTTAAATGAATTCTAACATTTTGGGTTATTTCTCAATTTATGTCCTTTACGAGGTAACAATAATTTCGGTGTTTAACACCTAGTTTTATCGTTCATAAATATGTATAAACATGATTTTGAGTTCATTTAATTGAAATTTTTGAAAAATTTTACTAGAATTGGGTAGTCAGTATATAAGACTAGGGCTGTTCTTTATTATCAGAGAGCACTAGATTCTAATACAACTGCTGTGTTACTAGTATTTTTAATGGTAACCAAGTGTATAAGTCAAAAAAATTTTAAAATCTGAAAGAATTTAACGCCTTCCCACACTTAAGATCTTGCAATGCCCTCATTTGCAAGAAATCAGTAATAATTTAAATTATTGAGGGTGATTAGCGTAGAAAAATGATTAAATTTTACCAAAGTTTCCAAACATATTGGCGTTTGTTTGTTGAATGATAGATGGTGCACATCATTTGTTCATTCCGTCTTGTTGTTACATCACATTTGTTTTTCGTTTTGTCGTCAAAATCAGTAGCTTTTGCTGAACTTAATGCAAGTCTTTGAAAATGCGTTGTTTTAACCTGTTGTGTACATGAAATAAAATACATACAATACAAATATAAACATGCATGGTAATTTGAAATGGGACTTAAAATCCCACTTTCAAATCAAATATGAAATATTAGTACAATAAATAAAAATATTAAACATTACAATAAAAGTATCAAAATATAATGTGTTTAAACATAAATAAATAGAAATAATAAAAAGATAAAAATCATAGAAATCACCAACAGGAACTATATCAATCTGGATAGGGGTTCCAGTTCATGTTGTCGTCCGGGTTCCATGGTTGGTGATAGGTGTACTGATAGGCCTGGTTAGGGTCGTAGAGAGTATATGGTGGTCTCATCTCGGGCTAGTGTGGAGGATAGTAAGCGGGTCGGATTGGGACGTAGTGATCCTGAGGTGATAGCCGGCTCATGATCTGACGCTGATGATAGTCCCATCTATCATGCTGTCATTGCCTGGAATGCTCGTAATCATTTCGGGCTTGCCACTGCTCCATCCGACTAAATCTCTCCTCGTTTGTCATTTCCACCTCATCTACACGCTGGTAGACGTCAGTCATAGCCTCCCTAATGACATCCCTAATGTCATCCGCTTCCTCCATGTCCTCATCTGAACCTCTCTCTACCTGAGGATGACTACCTTCATAGGGTACTGCCTGGTTGCGTCTGCTCTTTAATACCTTAGCACCCCGATAGACCTTCAATCCTAAAGGTTCAACCTGTTCCCTACATACCAAAAGTGGACCCCCTTGGTCCCTATCTACACCCAAATACTCTCCAATGAGAGTAACAAAAATACCTCCTTCTATTATTCCCCCTTCCTGTATTCCTTCTACCATCTTAGACAAATAAAAACCAACACAGTAAGGGATATTAACAAAGCCTCTTGGGTCTCGAATACACTTTATGTCAAATAAATCATGTAAGGTCATTTTCTCCTTATTGTGACCTCTTTGTGTAATCGAGTTAGCCAAAAATCTATGAATTATACGAAGCTCGGCTTTGTAATATGTAAGTAGGAGTGTTTTCCTCCCAGCATAAAAACATTATAATCTGACATACGCCTCCAGACGGCGTTCGCGTCAAAATTCCTATCTACCCTTTCACCACGATAAATCAAATTCATACAATCGGGTAGTAGTAATTCACCAGGAGTATATATCTGCAAAGCCCTAGCCATGTCCAGCATGGACATCCTGTACATCCTACGGCCAAGTATAAATCTAAGAAAACTTCTATCATCTAATCTATCTACATCTGCATTTAACGCTATAGTACTCATAAGCTCAATACACCATTCCTTATATACAGGTCTACGAATGGTGAATAGATGTTCCCAATCGGGAAAAGAAGAACTGCCATACCTTTGGATCAGATGCTCCCTAACTGAGTTAACTAGTTGGACCCTTTCTAAAGGCTCCCAATCGATTACCCTCGGCACTTCTACATTTTTCGGTATCAGTTTGAATTTGTTACTTTGATATGTCGGGTAATCTCTTCAGCTTCTATCGAATCTCAGATTAGGATGCAACGTGTGTTCAGGAATCATTAGGTATTCTACTGGCGGATGCATCAGAAATACTATAAAGGCATCAACAAATTGTAGCGGATCATAATAAGGTACGTGTTGATCAGGTTGATGTTGTTGTTCCCGTTGTGGTTCTTGTTTGGGTTCTGGCTCGTATTGCAATTCTGGTTCAGGTTCTGGAGCAGGTTGTCTAGATGATGATGATGCATATCTAGTTTCAGTATATTTCTGCAAAACACATTAAACACAAAATTTGTGCATCCAAATATGCATTTGTGTTAGCAAAATAACAACTTAAAACAATCAGAATGACATGTTTAAACTATACAAAACTTATGCTCATTTTCATATTTTTATCAAAATCTACACTTTTTCAAATAAGCATATATAAAAATGTATACAAAGTTTATAAGCATTTAACTCAAATAACATGTCAAAATAGTCATTACTAACAATTAAACAAGTCTCAAATGGCAATTATATCAAATTAATCAAGTTCATGAATTTTAGACTTAAAAAGTCCACTTTAATTCTCAAAAATCATGTTTAGGATCAAAGTTTGGATCATTTAGCTACCTAAATATGTTACACTACTTAATTTAGCAATAATTCATGATAAAAATCGGCCATAACCTGTTTATATCAAAAAGCCCCAAATTGCTCAAGAACACAAACCCTTGATTCCTAAAAATTTTGAAGTTTTTGGCTTCAAATCATGTTAAATAACATCAATCTAGGTTATACATGCATAATATACTAACAATTTAACTCTAATTACACTAGAAATTAACAAAATCAAATTAGGTAAAATATTGGTAAATATCACAAAAACTAGAAAATTTAAGAGTTTAGGGGTGTAATTTTTACCTTCTTGTTGAAAAATCCGAACCTATGCATGATTGTAGTAAAGTTTTGTGAGAAATTTGGTTGAATTTGGTGAAAAAATGGCGAATTTAGGGGTGTTTGTGTGTGTGTGTATGTGTTCGTGTAGTTGTGTGTGTGGAAATATGGTGACAGAACAGCTCGCTGGAGCTTTTATTCCTGACCTGAATTCCCTTTCCATGCGATCGCATGGCTTACAAGGGTAAATCCCATGCGATCGCATGGGTCCCTGTATTTTTTTTTTTATTATAAAAACCTTACACTTTTTTTTAAAACATATAATTAATTTAAAAATTAAAATTTTGTATCTTTTTAGGATGAGGGCGTTTCGGATCGTTGTCCTAGTCCGTCCTTCGACAAAATTTTAAAATTTGTCATTTTTAAGCGCGGTTTTAAAAGTAAAGATTTTTGGGGTTTTTAAATGTTTTTGGCATACTTTAATTCAATAAGATTAAAAATAATGATAATAAAAGTTCTCATCCCTCCCTTGGGTAGAGCAATTTCGGTTCAACGACCTAGTTTTCAACTCACGACGAATTTTAAAAATCATATTTTTAACTTAGCGAAATAAAGTAAATTTTTGTTTTTAAATTCACACCAAACTTAAATTTAAAATGCATAAAATTAAAAATTCATGTTATTAAAATTAAAAATTCACACCAAATTTATATTATATTTTTGTTTTTATACATACGAACTTATATTAAAAATATTAATTTTTCAAATATTTACAAACTTAAATATATTGATTAAAAATTTTACAATAATAATTTAATATTAATTTTAAAAACAAAGTAAAAATAAAATTAAAAATCTTTTTGGTCTTTTATCCCACTTTAATCAATCAAATATTATCAAAAATATACGCCCCTCTTTTCGGTAAAGTAATTTCGGCTATATTACCTAGTTTTACTCCTGGCGAATTTTTGAAATATTTTGGGTTGATTGATTAAAGATATTTATACCTTAAGAATAAACGGTAAATTTCGCAGTGATGTAATAAATTTTTGTATAATATCAATAATTTCGGTTACGCATACCTAATTTTATTGAATACCAATTTAATACTTTATAGCGAACGATTCAGCGTTTATTATCAAAAGGTTAAAAGCAATAAAATAAAAATAAAAATAAAAACTGTACATACTTACCTGTGAGAAAGAATTCTCGGAGACCTGCTCTAGCCGACTCATATGAGAGTCGTGCAATTTGGTTCTCCATAGCTACGTAAGCATAACCTCGAATCTTCAATATCTTTTCTTCTAAATATATAAACGGTCCTTCTCTGCATAGAGTAACAAATTCAGTGTTTGAATATGTTTGATTATTTGAACATTTACCTTCGTGTGACCATTTTCTGCATTTATAACATCTTTCAAGGTGTCGTGCTCTTCTTTTTGTTGCGGATTTTGATTTTCCTTTATCAAAATGTAACTTATTATGATCTTTTCTGAGTTCTTTCCTTACTTCGTCACATCTGCTTCTTATTACTGACACCAGGTCACTCGGAAGTGTGTCATTATTACGTTTAGTAATCAAAGCGTGTAGCATTAGACCATGGTTCAGATCAAAGGAATTCTTCATCTCGTAAAACCTAAAAAAATATAAAAATTCAGAATGGGGGGGAGAAGACTAGTTCTTTAGGGTCTGCTAGGGAAAGACCATTCGGATTCCATTCTCGGAAACTACATGAAAACAGAATATCTAACTCTAACAGAAATATATATTACCCTAAAAAGATTCGAACCTCCCCACACTTAGTTAGATGTGGTGTTGAAATTGTGATTAACGTTATTTTCAATTGGATCATCAACAACTTGTATATCTCCAACTTTTGCTTCAATCCATTTGTTGATTTCCTCCGTAACTTTCACAAATTCAACTAACATTGCCTTTTCTTTTGGTGATAAATTGGATACTAATCGGTTACATAACTTAAAGTTTCCCTTAATCCTAGCATCGTGAATCCGTTTATAAAGTTTCTTCGTTGAACTGTTAAAAACGGGTTCATCTAATTTCGTATCATCAACGGGGTTCTTTGTGATCGGATCATCATTAAGTGTTTCTTCATCTTCCCCACACTTATGCATTTTTATTGGTTTAACAGTTTTGGTTGGTGGAGATCTAAACTTTTGGTTCACAAAGGTGATCGATTTATCACCATCCCTAAGTGTCATTCTACCTTCTCTTATATCAATGAATGCCTCGGTGGTTGCTAAAAATGGGCGACCAAAAATTAGAGGAATATCAAGGTTTTTCTCCATATTAATAACTATGAAGTTTACAACAAAGGTCAAACTTCCCACGTTAACAAGTAAATTATTTGCTATTCCAACCGGGTGTTTAATGGTTAGGTTAAATGATTGAACACCTATTTTGGTTGGTTTTAATTTTTCCATACCTAATCTTTTGTATAAGGAAAGAGGCATAATATTTGTACTTGCTCCTAAATCTGCGAGTCCATTATATATAGCACCATCATTAAGCAAGCAAGAAATGATAAATTCACTCGGGTCTCCTACTTTAGTAAGTCGAGTTGTATTATTGACTAGCTTCATCTCCAAATACACATCGGCGTATTATTCCATCGGGACAACTTTTAAACAAATGTGGATCTTTTCAAAAATAGTGTTTTATATCACTAAAGAATTTCTTTCGTTTTTGGTACGACAATCCTTTTTCAAGAAATCCACATACTAAATAGTTTGCATAATCTTCAAACCATGGAATTTCATTATAATCTATCTTCAATAGATATTCATCAGGAAAGTTGTCTTGAATGGCCGATTCATTTAGAACTTCTAATTCAGGATTTTTAAGACGAGAAAGATGATCAGCTGCGAGATTTTCTGCTCCCTTTTTGTCTCGGATTTCAATATCGAACTCTTGTAAGAGTAAGATCCAACGGATTAATCGTGGTTTGGCATATTGTTTCGAAAATAGGTATCTAAGAGCAGAATGGTCAGTATAGACCACCGTTTTAGCTAGAACGAGATATGAACGAAATTTGTCAAAAGCAAAGACAATAGCAAAGAGTTCTTTTTCAGTAGTTGTATAATTTGTTTGTGCTCCTTGTAGCGTCTTACTAGCATAATAAATAGGTTGAAATCGTTTTTCAATCCTTTGTCCTAAAACGGCTCCCATTGCAATATCACTTGCATCGCACATGAGTTCAAATGGTAGATTCCAATTTAGAGTTATCATAATCGGCGCATTAGTGAGTTTTTCTTTAAGATATTAAAAGATTTGATGCATTCATCTGAAAAGATGAATGGAGCATTCTTTTTCTAGGAGTTTATTCATAGGAGTGGTAATCTTAGAAAAATCTTTTATGAAACGTCGGTAAAAACTGGCATGCCCTAGAAAACTCCTAACTCCTCTAACATTGGTGGGATGTGGAATTTTAGCAATTACATCTACTTTAGCTCTATCCACTTCAATTCCTTCCTTTGAGATTTTATGACCAAGAACGATGCCTTCTTTAACCATGAAATGGCATTTCTCCCAATTAAGAACTAGATTTGATTGTTCGCATCTAATAAGCATTCGTTCAAGATTAACTAAACATGATTTAAAAGTATCACCGAAGACTGAAAAGTCATCCATGAAAACTTCCATGCATTCCTCTATCATGTCGTGAAAAATCGCCATCATGTACCTTTGAAAGGTTGCAGGGCCGTTGCAAAGTCCAAATGGCATGCGTTTGTAAGTAAAAGTACCATAAGGGCACGTGAATGTGGCTTTCTCTTGGTCCTCGGGTGCTATTGGAATTTGAAAATATCCGTAAAAACCGTCAAGAAAACAATAGTAACTATTTCCGGCTAATCTTTCCAACATTTGATCAATGAAAGGTAAGGGAAAGTGATCTTTTCTGGTGGCGTCATTTAATTTGCTATAATCAATACAAACACGTCATCCTATTACAGTCCTAGTAGGAATAAGCTCATTTTTCTCATTTGTGATGACAGTCATGCCACCCTTCTTAGGTACGCATTGAACTGGGCTACCCATGGCCTATCAGATATTGGATAAATTAAATCTGCATCTAGCAGTTTAATAATTTCTTTCTTAACAACATCTTGCATATTAGGATTTAGTCTTCGTTGGCGTTGCACATACGTTTTATGACCTTCTTCCATAAGGATTTTATGTGTACAATACGAAGGACTTATTCCTTTAATGTCATGAATCTTCCATGCAATAGCTGGTTTATGAGCTTTTAGCACAGAAATGAGTTGCGATTTTTCATTTTCAGTAAGAGAAGACGATATTATTACAGGTAATTCAGATTCACCATGTAAATAAGCGTATTCCAAATGGTTTGGAAGTGGCTTTAACTCTAATGTCGGTGGTTCTTCTATCGATGATTTATATCGATATTTGTCTTCTTCTTTTAGCATTTGAATTTCTTCCGTTGTTGGTTCATATCCATTAGCCATAAGTGTAGCTAACATTTCAGCTTCATCAATTGGTTCAGTTCCTTCTCCTAAAGAACATTCTCCTGTTCCTTGTAATTCTGGAAATTCTTCTAACAATTCTGCATGTGAATCTATAGTTTGAATATAATAACATGTATCATCTGCAGATTGTGGTTGTTGCATGGCTCTATCAACAGAAAAGGTAACACTCTTGTCCTCTATACTTAGGGTCAGTTTCTTACCAAACACGTCTATTATTGCTTTAGCCATGTTTAAGAATGGTCTTCCTAATATGAGAGGAACTCGAGAATCTTCTTCCATGTCCAGAATAACAAAATCTACTGAAAATACTAAAGTACCAACTTTAACTAGCATGTTCTCCATTATCCCTCTAGGATATTTTACTGATCGATCGGCTAGTTGTATGCTTATTCGTGTTGGTTTTAATTCTCCAAGGTCTAGTTTAGCGTATAGTGAATACGACATTAAATTTATACTAGCACCTAAGTCTGCCAATGCTTCTATTGAACTAAGACTACCCAGAAAACATGGAATTGTGAAACTTCCTGGATCTGATAATTTTTCTGGTATCTTATTCAACAGCACTACAGAACAATTATCATTCATAGTAACAGCCGAGAGTTCTTCCATTTTCTTTCTATTTGTGATTAGATCTTTCAAGAATTTAACATATCTAGGCATTCCTGAAATTACATCAATGAAAGGAAGATTGACATTTATCTGTTTAAACATATCCAAGAATTTGGATTGCTTGACTTCAAGTCTCTCTTTTCTCATTTTACTCGGGTAAGAAAGTGGTGGTTGGTATGGTTTAACATAAGGTTTAGCCTTAACTGTGTTATCTTCATTAAACTTTTCAACTACTGGTTCTGTTTCCTTATCTTGCTCAGATTGTGGTTCTTGTGGAGTAGGAATAGAGTCATCAGAAATTATAGGTATTTCCGGTGGTTTAAGTGTAATACCACTTCTTGTGGTAATGGCTTTAGCTGTTTCATTCCGGGGGTTAACATTTGTATCGCTAGGTAGACTTCCCGGTTTTCTTTCACCTATCAACCTTGCTAGGTTGCTTACTTCTTGTTCCAGATTTTGAATAGAAGCTTGTTAATTTCTAAATGCTTGAGCATTTTTTTCATTCGTTTGTTTCTGAGATGTGAAAAACTGCGTTTGAGATTCAACTAGCTTCGACATCATATCTTCTAAATTTGGCTTTTTATCATCGGTTTGTGGTGGTTTGTTTTGAAAAATAGGTCTTTGCTAATTGTAAGTATTATTGGATACTTGTTGATTACTAGGACCTTGTTGGTTATTGTATGGAACATTTCGGTTATAATTCTGGTTTTGATTGTAGATTGGTCTTGGCGGTTGATAATTATTCTGATAATTATTTCCAGGCCTTTGATTCATGTATGAAACATTCTCTCTTTGTTCCATTGTTTGTTCAATAGTGAGACAATCTTTTGTTAAATGTGGTCCTCCACACTGCTCATAACTAATTCGTATTGAGTGAATATCTTTAGTCATCTTTTCCATTCGTCTCTCAACAGCATCTATCTTTGCAGAAATGGAATCTAAGTCATGGCTAGAATCGGCTCTAGCTGCTTTAGATGATCTAACGATATCTTTTTCTTGGTGCCACTCATGTGAGTGGAAAGCAGTGTTATCAATAATTTTGTAAGCGTCAGTTGCGGTTTTCTTCATAATGGAACCACCAGCTGCTATATCTATGTCTTTTCGTGTAGTGATGTCGCATCCTTGGTAGAATATTTGTACTATTTGACAAGTGTCTAAACTATGTTGCGGACATCCTCTTAATAACTTTTCAAATCTTGTCCACGCCTCATACAGAGTTTCATTTGGACTTTGTGTGAACGTAACAATTTCTCCTTGAAGTCTTACGGCTTTATATGCCGGAAAGAATTGTTTAAGAAATTTTTCAACTAAAACATCCCATGTATCAATCGCCCCTTCAGGTAACGATTCCAACCAATCTTTGGCTTCTCCCTTTAAAGTCCACGGAAATAACATGAGATATATCTGTTCATCCTCAACTTCTCTGATTTTAAATAGAGTACAGTTCCTATTAAAGGTACGAAGATGTTCATTTGGATCTTCCTTCGGCGCACCACTAAATTGGCATTGATTAGTTACCATGTGTAAGATTTGTCCTTTGATTTCATAATCTGGCGCATTAATGTCTGGTTGAGTAATTGCGTGACCTTGGCCAGTGCGTTTAGCTCTCATTCGGTCTTCCATACTTAGAGGTTCCAGATTTTCCATGATTGAATTTGTTGAATCTAAATCACTAGAGGATTCTGATTTAATGGGTTGTTTCTCAAAAATCTCTGTTTGAATGATTGGTGGTTCCGGAGGAAAGATTAATGGTTCACGATCTCGGAATTGTCCCTGAATATTCTCCGGATTCTCAATTGTGAGGTCGGGTTCAAAAAATGGATTATCGGAAATTTGAATTGGAGTACTTGGTCGACTGGATGACGATTCTAAAGAAAAATCAACGGCGACAATATTGGCTAAATGTCTTGATCGAGTTACAGGTGGTGAACGTACGAAAGGTGATGAACGTTTTGCTCGGTGCATTCACTGAATATCCTATTAGTTATAAAAATAAAAATTATATAAGTTATCAAATTAATAGACTGTTCTGATTTTTCCCACGTTTCGAATAGCCAATAGATGCAGCAGGTAGCCAGGACCCTTTAAATCGGAAGCCCACAACTCGCCACTAACAAATCCAACTATTACTACGAATCAGAAAATTTTGGATGTCTATCAATTTAACCGCTTAAAATAATTTTTCGTCGAAATTTAAAGAAATTTTAGAGAAGAAATAGAAAATTCTATGTCCTAAAAACTAGACCGGCGAGAAATAAGAAAGAAAAAGATAGCGCGTCGAAAAACGTCGAAAAATAAAAGGTCGAAAAATAATAAAAAGAACGTAGCGCGTCGAAACTTAAAAGTCTAAAAACTAAAAATTAAAGGTTGCGTCTAAAGGTATTAAAGCTTAAAATGAATACTATATCCAAAATGGCAATAACTTAAAAAGGTACTAAAATCTTAGAACAGCGTCGCAAAATTCTAAAGCACCTATATCTTAGTCTATAGAAAAAGTACTTAAGGGATTTTACGGCAAAGCCTAAAAATCTAGAAATAAAAATAACTATGGCATAAACTATGACTTAAAACTAAATACGAGCGAAAATATAAAAATATTGCGCTAAAACAAATAAAAAGATACAAAATATAAAAATAAACTTAAAGTTATAAAAAGTACAATTTTATAAAAATATTATTTTTATATTATTTATTTTTTAAAAGTATTAATTTTTATATATTAATAAAACTAATTAAACTAAATAATACAAATTAAATAAATAAAACTAAAACTAATATTATAAATTAATTAATTAATAAACCCTAATTAGGGTTTTAATAATAATAATTAAAATATACTCCATAATTAATGCAGTTGGCAGAGTCAAACCTGGCGTGTCAGAAGGGTTCATGCGGTCGCATGGATTTTTGCCTTCGGATCCATGCGGTCGCATGGAGTAGAAAACTGGGCCAAATATTGGGCTGCTACAGTGTAGTGGCCCGTAAACTTTTATATTTTTTTTTTTCTGTTTTCTGTTTTATATTTATCCAAAATATATGTATAAATTAAATAAAAACTTAATTTTTAAATAGAAATAAAAACCTTATAATTTTATATATTTTAAACAAACCCTTAAATATATATATATGTTGTTTTTCTTTTTATATTTTTGTATTTTTTTTTTAAATTAAAACATATTTTTACAAAAGCGTATTTTTACAAAAGTAAACTAAGAATCTTTTTTTTTATATAGCGTTGCGCTTTCGGCGTTTTAGTGTCCCCGGCAGCGGCGCCAAAAATACTTTATGTGCGTAGAGGTGTATAAAAAATAGTATTAATTTTTACTACAAAATACTATTAAATACGATACATTTTTACACAAGTTATTTATTTATTTATAGAGTTGATATACTTAAACCTTGCTATAACACTTATAGGCAGTATACCTAATCATACAGTAGTGTAGTTTTTAGTAAGTCCGGTTCGTTCCACAGGGATCTTTAGCCAAGCTTAACGCTATATTTTAAAACTATATTTGTATAAATATAAATATAAATATAAGCAGTATTATTATTATAAAAGGGGGTTTTTACCGTTTAATGACCGGTTTGTCGATTTTAAAACTTTAGTAGCAGTTAAAACCTAATGTAAAATATTAAATATATAAAAGACTTAATTTAAAGCGTAAAGTAATTAACAATAATGAAATTGCGATAAATAAAATGACGATAAATAAAATTGCGATAATTAAAAAGTACGATAATTAAAAGTACAATTAAATACAATGACAATAAATAAAAGTGCGATAATTAAAAGTGCAATTAAATAGGAAATAAAGGAATTATGCTTATTTAAACTTCCGTAATCATGATGTTTGACGTCTTGATTTTAGTTTTATTACCATGGGTTAATTGTCCTTTGTCCTGGATTATTCGATATGTCCATACGGATTTGTCCATAATAGTCCATCAGTCATAATCATAAAGTGCGGAAGTCTTCATCAAATTATTCTTATTCCCGAAGTCAAATATTTCAACTAATTGGGGATTCGAACTGTAACAAGGTTTTATTACTTTGTTTAATGAATACACCAGGTTATCGACGGCGTGTAAACCAGGGTTTTAATACTTTGTTAACAATTACACCAATTACTCTTGAATGTAATCCACCCCTGTTTTAACTAGTCCATTAACTATTAATCCAATCCCGTGTCCGGTGAAATGAACAATTATTGGTATTTATAGATATCCCACCCACCGTACCTGATTAAGCGTATGTGGTTATTTATATATACGTCAAATTATAACCTTTATATTAAATTAACGAGGTATCGTTAAGTTAATATAAAACCCATTAATAACCCATAGTCTAATTTCCACAAGTGTCGTTTTTTTATCCAAACCCCAATTATGGTACAAAGCCCAATTACCCAATTTTAATATTTAGCCCAACATCACGATTACTTCGGCATTAAATAAGCATAATAATATCGTAGCTACGAGACATTAATTTAAAAAGGTTGAACATAACTTACAATGATTAATAATAGCGTAGCGTTATACGGACAAAATTTCGACTTACACCGTTACAACATTCGCTAACATACCCTTATTATTATTAAAATTAAAATTAAAATTAAAATTAAAATTAAAATTAAAATTATAATATATATATATATATATATATATATATATATATATATATATATATATATATATATATATATATATATATATATATTACGAGATAGAGAGAATGAATTGAAAAAGGTGTAAAAATTTGTCCGAAAATGCTGAAATTTATAGATGTGGCCAGGTACCTATGAAATGTCCCGTTCATATTGATTATAAACGTTCCATATTAATTGATTTCGTCGCGAGGTTTTAACCTCTATATGAGACGTTTTTCAAAGACTGCATTCATTTTTTAAAACAAGCATAACCTTTATTTTATCGATAAAGGTTTAGAAAGCATTACGTACATTATCAAATAATGATAATCTAAAATATAATGTTTACACACGACCATTACATAATGGTTTACAATAAGAATATATTACATCAAAAATAAGTTTCTTGAATGCAGTTTTTACACAATATCATACAAGCATGGACTCCAAATCTTGTCCTTATTTTAGTATGCAACAACGGAAGCTCTTAATAATCACCTGAGAATAAACATGCTTAAAACGTCAACAAAAATGTTGGTGAGTTATAGGTTTAACCTATAAATTTATCAAATCGCAATAATAGACCACAAAATTTCATATTTCAATATACATCCCATACATAGAGATAAAAATCATTCATATGGTGAACACCTGGTAACCGACATTAACAAGATGCATATAAGAATATCCCCTATCATTCCGGGAAATCCTTTGGACATGATATAAACGAATTCCAAGTACTAAAGCATCCGGTACTTTGGATGGGGTTCGTTAGGCCCAATAGATCTATCTTTAGGATTCGCGTCAATTAGTAGATCGGTTTACTAATTCTTAGGTTACCAAGCAAAAGGGGCATATTCAGCTTCGATCATTCAACCATATAATGTAGTTTAATTTACTTGTGTCTATTTCGTAAAACATTTATAAAACTGCATGTATTCTCATCCCAAAATATTAGATTTTAAAAGTGGGACTATAACTCACTTTCACAGATTTTTACTTCGTCGGGAAGTAAGACTTGGCCACTGGTCGATTCACGAACCTATACAAATATGTACATATATATCAAAGTATGCTCAAAATATATTTACAACATTTTTTAATACGTTATATTGTTTTAATCTTATTAAGTCAGCTGTCCTCGTTAATAACCTACAACTAGTTGGCCATAGTTAGATGTACAGAAATAAATATAAATTATCTTGGATCAATCCATGACCCAGTGTATACAAGCCTCAGGCTAGATCACAACTCAAACTATATATATTATTTTAGAATCAACCTCAATCCTGTATGGCTAACTCCAACATTACTGCATATAGAGTGTCTATGGTTGTTCCAAAATATATTATATAGATGGGTCGATATGATATGTCAAAACATTGTATACGTGTCTATGGTATCCCAAGATTACATAATATATATTAGAATACATGAATAATACAATATAAGTTTGTTAAGTTATGATTTGTATAGAATTGTTACAATATTTCCCGTAGCTACAACAATCAAAAAATATCCAATCTTGTTTTACCCATAACTTCTTCGTTTTAAATCCGTTTTTAGTGAATAAAATTGCTATGGTTTCATATTGAACTCTATTTTATAAATATATACAGAAAAAGTATAGGTTTATAGTCGGAAATATAAGTTACAAGTCATTTTTGTAAGAGGTAGTCATTTCAGTCGAAAGAACGACGTCTTGATGACCATTTTGAAAAACATACTTCCACTTTGAGTTTAACCATGATTTTTGGATATAGTTTCATGTTCATAAGAAAAATCATTTTCCCAGAAGAACAACTTTTAAATCAAAGTTTATCATAGTTTTTAATTATCAAACCCAAAACAGCCCGCGGTGTTACTACGACGGCGTATGTCCGGTTTTACGGTGTTTTTCGTGTTTCCAGGTTTTAAATCATTAAGTTAGCATATCATATAGATATAGAACATGTGTTTAGTTGATTTTAAAATTCAAGTTAGAAGGATTAACTTTATTTGCGAACAAGTTTAGAATTAACTAAACTATGTTCTAGTGATTACAGTTTAAATCTTCAAATAAGATAGTTTTATATGTATGAATCGAATGATGTTATGAACATCATTACTACCTTAAGTTTAGTAGGTAAACCTGCTGGAAGTGACAAGAAATGATCTAGCTTCAAAGGATCTTGGATGGCTTGAAAGTTCTTGAAATAGGATCATGACACAAAAACAAGTTCAAGTAAGATTTTTACTCGAATTAAGATAGTTTATAGTTATAGAAATTGAATCAAAGTTTGAATATAATTATTACCTTGAATAAGAAAGATAACCTACTGTAAATAACAAAGGTTTCTTGATCTTAGATGATTACTTGGAATGGATTAGAAAGCTTGGATGTAAACTAGTAAACTTGAAAGGATTTTCGAAGTGTTCTTGAAGTGTTCTTCCTAAGATGATTATAGCTTGATTCTTGAAGTAATTTTTGATGAAGATGATGATTAGCTACTGGAAAAATTCATTCATAAGTGTGTGTGTGGGTGTGTTGAGAGAGAATTAGAAAGAGAATTGGAAGTGAAATGGAGTGAATGATGAGTGGTAAGTGGTGAGTGGTGAGTGGGGTTAAAAGGAGTTCTAGTTAGTTGACTAGTTCATGGTAGAAGTTAAAATTGATTAGTAATACATGACATAATCAAGAGTAGAATCCCATGCTAGTTCCTATTGGTATATACCCACAGTAAGTACATCTAGAAGCTGTGTATAATACGGGTATGAATACGACTAAAATTCTTGATGAAAAAAGAATGGGAATGTAACTGTACCCATTTTTGTTAAGTATTAGTGTTTTGATGTATGTCTTGAAGTCTTCCAAAAGTATATTAATACATCTAAATACACTACATGTATATACATTTTAACTGAGTCGTTAAGTCATCGTTAGTCGTTACATGTAAGTGTTGTTTTGAAACCTTTAAGTTAACAATCTCATTTAATGTTGCTAACCCATTATTTATTATATCTAATGAGATGTTAAATTATTATCTTATCATGATATTATGATATATTAATATATCTTAATATGATATATATACATTTAAATGTCGTTACAACGATAATCGTTACATATATGTCTCGTTTCGAAATCCTTAAGTTAGTAGTCTTGTTTTTATGTATATAACTCATTGTTAATATACTTATGGAGATACTCACTTATCATAATCTCATGTTAACTATATGTATATCCATATATATATCATCATGTCATTTTTACAAGTTTTAACATTCGTGAATCGCCGGTCAACATGGGTGGTCAATTGTCTACATGAAACTCATTTCAAATAATCAAGTCTTAACAAGTTTGATTGCTTAACATGTTGGAAATATTTAATCATGTAAAAATCAATTTCATTTAATATATATATAAACATGGAAAATTTCGGGTCACTACAGTACCTACCAGTTAAATAAATTTCGTCCCGAAATTTTAAGCAGTTGGAGGTGTTGTCGTATCTTCTGGAAATAAGTGCGGGTATTTCTTCTTCATCTAATCTTATCGTTCCCAAGTGAACTCGGGTCCTCTACGAGCATTCCATCGAACCTTAATAATTGGTATCTTGTTTTGCTTAAGTCTTTTAACCTCACGATCCATTATTTCGACGGGTTCCTCGATGAATTGAAGTTTTTCGTTGATTTGAATTTCGTCTAACGGAATAGTGAGATCTTCTTTAGCAAAATATTTCTTCAAATTCGAGACGTGGAAAGTGTTATGTACAGCCGCGAGTTGTTGAGGTAACTCAAGTCGGTAAGCTACTGGTCTGACACGATCAATAATCTTGAATGGTCCAATATACCTTGGATTTAATTTCCCTCGTTTACCAAATCGAACAACGCCTTTCCAAGGTGCAACCTTAAGCATGACCATCTCTCCAATTTCAAATTCTATATCTTTTCTTTTAATGTCGGCGTAGCTCTTTTGTTGACTTTGGGCGGTTTTCAATCGTTGTTGAATTTGGATAATCTTCTCGGTAGTTTCTTGTATTATCTCCGGACCCGTAATCTGTCTATCCCCCACTTCACTCCAACAAATCGGAGACCTGCACTTTCTACCATAAAGTGCTTCAAACGGCGCCATCTCAATGCTTAAATGGTAGATGTTGTTGTAGAAAAATTCTGCTAACGGTAGATGTCGATCCCAACTATTTTCGAAATCAATAACACATGCTCGTAGCATGTCTTCAAGCGTTTGTATCGTCCTTTCACTTTGCCCATCAGTTTGTGGATGATAGGCTGTACTCATGTCTAGAAGAGTTCCTAATGCTTGCTGTAATGTCAGCCAGAATCTTGAAATAAACCTGCCATCCCTATCAGAGATAATAGAGATTGGTATTCCATGTCTGGAGACGACTTCCTTCAAATATAGTCGTGCTAACTTCTCCTTCTTGTCATCTTCTCTTATTGGCAGGAAGTGTGCTGATTTGGTGAGACGATCAACTATTACCCAAATAGTATCAAAACCACTTGCAGTCCTTGGCAATTTAGTGATGAAATCCATGGTAATGTTTTCCCATTTCTATTCCGGGATTTTGGGTTGTTGAAGTAGACCTGATAGTTTCTGATACTCAGCTTTGACCTTAGAACACGTCAAACATTCTCCTACGTATTTAGCAATGTCGGCTTTCATACCTGGCCACCAAAAATGTTTCTTGAGATCCTTGTACATCTTCCTCGTTCCAGGATGTATTGAGTATCTGGTTTTATGAGCTTCTCTAAGTACCATTTCTCTCATATCTCCAAATTTTGGTACCCAAATTCTTTCAGCCCTATACCGGGTTCCGTCTTCCCGAATATTAAGATGTTTCTCCGATCCTTTGGGTATTTCATCCTTTAAGTTTCCCTCTTTTAAGACTCCTTGTTACGCCTCCTTTATTTGAGTAGTAAGGTTAGTGTGAATCATTATATTCATAGATTTTACACGAATGGGTTCTCTGTCCTTTCTGCTCAAGGCGTCGGCTACCACATTTGCCTTCCCTGGGTGGTAACAAATCTCAAAGTCGTAATCATTCAATAATTCAATCCACCTGCGCTGCCTCATGTTCAGTTGTTTTTGATTAAATATGTGTTGAAGACTTTTGTGGTTGGTATATATAATACTTTTGACCCCATATAAGTAGTGCCTCCAAGTCTTTAATGCAAAAACAACCGCGCCTAATTCCAAATCATGCGTCGTATAATTCTGTTCGTGAATCTTCAATTGTCTAGACGCATAAGCAATTACTTTCGTTCGTTGCATTAATACACAACCGAGACCTTGCTTTGAGGCGTCACAATATATCACAAAATCATCATTCCCTTCAGGTAATGACAATATAGGTGCCGTAGTTAACTTTTTCTTTAACAATTGAAACGCTTTTTCTTGTTCATCCTTCCATTCAAATTTCCTCCCTTTATGCGTTAATGCAGTTAAGGGTTTTGCTATTCTGGAAAAGTCTTGGATGAACCTTCTGTAGTAACCAGCTAGTCCTAAAAACTGGCGTATGTGTTTCGAAGTTTTTGGGGTTTCTCCCTTTTCAATGGTTTCAATCTTTGCTGGATCCACCTGAATACCTTCTTTGTTCACTATGTGATCGAGGAATTGAACTTCTTCCAACCAAAATGCACACTTTGAAAACTTAGCGTACAGTTTTTCCTTTCTTAACAACTCTAGCACTTTTCTCAAATGTTCTTCGTGCTCTTGGTCATTCTTTGAGTAAATAAGTATGTCATTGATGAAAACAATGATAAACTTGTCAAGGTATAGCCCACACACTCGGTTCATGAGGTCCATGAACACAGCTGGTGCGTTAGTTAAACCAAACGGCATAACCATAAACTCATAATGACCGTAACGCGTCCTAAAAGCAGTCTTCGGAATATCATCCTCCTTCACCCGCATTTGATGATACCCGGAACGTAAATCGATCTTCGAATAAACCGACGAGCCTTGTAGTTTATCAAATAAGTCATCGATAGCGGTTCTTAATGGTAAGTTTGTTCAACTCTCGGTAGTCGATACACAACCTAAATGTACCATCCTTCTTCTTGACAAACAAAACAGGAGCTCCCCACGGTGATGTGCTTGGTCGAATGAAACCACGCTCTAAAAGTTCTTGTAATTGGCTTTGGAGTTCCTTCATCTCACTGGGTGCAAGTCTGTATGGAGCACGAGTTATTGGTGCAGCTCCTGGTACAAGATCTATCGGAAATTCAACAGATCGGTGCGGAGGTAGTCCCGGTAATTCTTTCGGAAATACATCGGGAAATTCTTTTGCGACGGGAACATCATTGATGTTCTTTTCTTCAGGTTTAACTTCATCGATGTGTGCTAGAATGACGTAACAACCTTTTCTTATTAGTTTTTGCGCCTTCAAACTACTAATAAGATTTAACTTCGCGTTGCTCTTTTCTCCGTACACCATTAAAGGTTTTCCTTTTTCACGCATAATGCGAATCACATTTTTGTAACAAACGATCTCTGCTCTCACCTTTTTCAACCAGTCCATGCCAATTATTACATCAAAACTCCCTAACTCGACTGGTATTAAATCAATTTTAAACGTTTCATCCCCTAGTTTAATTTCTCTCTCTCGACATATATTATCTGCTGAAATTAATTTACCGTTTGCTAATTCGAGTAAAAATTTACTATCCAAAGGCATCAATGGGAAACTTAATTTAGCACAAAATTCTCTACTCATATAGCTTTTATCCGCACCCGAATCAAATAAAACATAAGCAGAATTATCGTCAATAAGAAACGTACCCGTAACAAGCTCCGGGTCTTCCTGTGCTTCTGCTGCTTTAATATTGAAAACTCTTCCACGGACCTGCCTATTAGTATTCCCCTGATTCGGGCAATTTCTAATAACAAACAGCGTTGGTATTACTTGCTCCGACACTATTCGTTTCGGCATTACTTGTTCCGACATTATTTGTTCCTTTAGTTCTGTTAAACTTTGGTCCGTAGACCTCACACTTTGTCGCGCTATGACCATTTCTTTTACACCTGTTGCAAAATGTCGTGTAAAACCCCTGATGATTTTCTTCACA
This sequence comes from Rutidosis leptorrhynchoides, assembly GCF_046630445.1. Classification (NCBI taxonomy): domain Eukaryota; kingdom Viridiplantae; phylum Streptophyta; class Magnoliopsida; order Asterales; family Asteraceae; genus Rutidosis; species Rutidosis leptorrhynchoides. Next base: position 86,169,659 of record NC_092336.1, on the reverse strand, counting down.
CTTATGACATGGTTGTTTTTGGTTTTTGTTGCCATTGTTGTTATTGAAGTTGTTGTTGGGATTGTTATTATTGTTGAAACGGTTATTGTAGTTGTTGTTGTTGTTGAGATGTTTGTTGTAGTTATTGTTAGGATTGTGGTTATTGTTGCGATTGTTGTTGCGGTTGTTGGGATAGTTGTTGCGATTGTTGTTGTAATTGTTGTTGTTATTGTACTGGTGACTCTTATCACCGTTTTCCTCCCACTTCCTCTTGAGTTGTTTCGTGTTGGCTTCTTCGGCCACCTGCTCTTTAATTCTTCCCTCAATCTGATTTATGAGTTCATGAGCCATTCGACTTGCCTTCTGTATAGAAGCGGGCTCGTGTGAACTCACATCTTCTTGAATCCTTACTGGTAACCCTTTTACAAACGCGTCGATCTTCTCTTCTTCATCTTATAATGCTCCCGGACACAATAGGCACAACTCTGTGAATCGTCGTTCATATGTGGTAATGTCAAACCCTTGTGTTCGTAACTCTCTAAGTTCTGCCTTGAGTTTATTGACTTCATTTCTAGGACGGTACTGCTCGTTCATCAATTGCTTGAATGCCGACCACGGTAGTGCGTAAGCAGCATTTTATCCTACCTATTCAAGATAGGTATTCCACCACGTTAACGCAGTACCTGTGAAGGTATGCGTAGCGTACTTAACTTTGTCCTCTTCAGTACACTTACTTATGGTAAACACTGATTCGACTTTCTCGGTCCACCGTTTCAATCTAATTGGTCCTTCGGTTCCATCAAATTCTAAAGGTTTGCAGGCAGTGAATTCTTTGTAGGTGCATCCTACACGATTTCTTGCGCCGTTAGCTGCATTGCTAGATTCAGAGTTATTGTTAGTATGTAGCGCAGCTTGTACTACAGCTATGTTTGCAGCAAGAAAAGTACGAAATTCCTCTTCGCTCATATTCATGGTTTGTCGAGTAGTCGGTGCCATTTCCTTCAAAATAGCCAACTGAATCGAGTTAATCATACAGAATATTAAGAGTAGTCAATAGTATTTCGTAGCATAATATGAACTTATTTGTAAAAGCTTTTTCTTCATATTAGCATTTTATAAGTTTAAATTCTGGTACTACCTACCCGTTAAGTTCATACTTAGTGGCTAATATACAATTCAACTACTACAATTCCATATGAAAAACTGATTATAATAATATATCACATACAAATATTCTTCAAACTTACAACTTCGCTATATTACATATAACATGAAATATATTACACTTTGATACATGACAATTTTGAAGATAAATCTAGTTAATACGCAAGTTGTTCAGCAAAGGAAGTAAAGACACGTAATTCATAAGTCCAGAAACAAGTCATGCATTCTGGTTTTACTAAGACGACTTCCCATCCTTGGTCTTGTGGAAAATAACCGTTATGACCATTGGCTAGGCAGCATGTTGTAATGTCGTCAAAGGGACGAGGGTTTTTTAATGTCCAACAGCCCCGTAATAATCTAAAAACCTTGTTTCTCACCCCAACTACTGAATCCGTCACTTGTGGAAAGGTTTTATTTAAAAGTTGTAACCAGAAAATTCTTTTTCTCACTTTGGTAAGAAGCGAACATCACTAACCTGTTAGTATAACATGCTTCTTTATGTTGCATGTTAGAAGCTCTTTCTAACTCGCGAAATCCTATGTTGGGATATGTTGAGTCAAAATAGGTTCTTAACCCGTAGCGTAAAATTGCATTTGGGCTCCCCGCATTTTATGCTTTAAAGAAAACACGGCCCAACTTACGGTCTCCCCAATGTGATATACCCCACCTATCAAAGGAAAGCCTTTTATAAACTAAGGCATTTCTGGAAAGTCTTTCAAATGTTTGACAAGTTAATTTCGCCATAACTAAATGTGCTGATGAACTCTGACCGACTCTAGACAATATTTCCTCAATCATATCCTCTGGTAGGTCTTCTAAAATATTCGGTTGTCTACCCTTAACGTCCGTTTTGTTTTTATACTGTAAAATAGACAAGGATTAGATTCATAAAAGATAATTAACAAACAATACAAGCAATTTTTACATAGAACATAAAAGTACAAGCACACTATAATACATATAATACACAACATGATTACAACTCCCTAATCTGAATCACTGGTTTCTTCTTCTTCGGACTTGGTTCGCTTTCCTAATTTTCCAGGGATATATGGTGTTCCTCTAATACGAGCCGTCGTTTTCCACAATGGTTTAGAAAAACCTGGTGGTTTAGAGGTTCCCGGGTTATTGTTACACTTTAGGAAATACGGATGTTGCCGATACATATAAAGCTCATCGGGGTTGGAATCGGGTTTCTCTATTTTTATACCTTTTCCCTTATTATTTTCTTTTGCTATATTAAATTGGGTCGAGGTGATTTCTATAACATCATCGGAATCCTCATCGGGATTTGATTCATCGGAAAATTGGTAATCTTCCCAATATTTTGCTTCCTCGGCAGAAACACCATTGACCATTTTTAACTTTGGTCCGTTGGTTGAGGATTTTCTTTTATTTAAACGATTTACTGTAGGTATCACTATTTCTTTCTCCGGAACCTCTTCTTCTTCTGGTTCCTCCTCTTCCGATTCATCCTCTTCTGGTTCCTCTTCTTCCGGTTCCTCCTCTTCCGGTTCCTCTTTGGGAATTTGTGAATCTTCCCAAAATATATTCGACTCTTCATTATTATTAGGTGAATCAATGGGATTTGTATTAGAGGTAGACATCTATCACACAATATCAAACACATTAAGAGGTTAATATATCACATAATATTTACATGTTAATAATATATAGTTTCCAACAAAAGTGTTAAGCAATCGTTTTTTTTAAAGAAAACACGGTCGAAGTCCAGACTCACTAATGTATCCTAATAAACTCGATAAGACACACTAATGCAAATTTCTGGTTCTCTAAGACCAACGCTCGGATACCAACTGAAATGTCCCGTTCATATTGATTATAAACGTTCCATATTAATTGATTTCGTCGCGAGGTTTTGACCTCTATATGAGACGTTTTTCAAAGACTGCATTCATTTTTTAAAACAAGCATAACCTTTATTTTATCGATAAAGGTTTAAAAAGCATTACGTAGATTATCAAATAATGATAATCTAAAATATAATTTTTACACATGACCATTACATAATGGTTTATAATAAGAATATATTACATCAAAAATAAGTTTCTTGAATGCAGTTTTTACACAATATCATACAAGCATAGACTCCAAATCTTGTCCTTATTTTAGTATGCAACAACGGAAGCTCTTAATAATCATCTGAGAATAAACATGCTTAAAACGTCAACAAAAATGTTGGTGATTTATAGGTTTAACCTATATATTTATCAAATCGCAATAATAGACAACAAGATTTCATATTTCAATATACATCCCATACATAGAGATAAAAATCATTCATATGGTGAACACCTGGTAACCGACATTAACAAGATGCATATAAGAATATCCCCTATCATTCCGGGAAATCCTTCGGACATGATATAAACGAATTCGAAGTACTAAAGCATCCGGTACTTTGCATGGGGTTCGTTAGGCCCAATAGATCTATCTTTAGGATTCGCGTCAATTAGTAGATCGGTTTACTAATTCTTAGGTTGCCAAGCAAAAGGGGCATATTTGGCTTCGATCATTCAACCATATAATGTAGTTTCATTTACTTGTGTCTATTTCGTAAAACATTTATAAAACTGCATGTATTCTCATCCCAAAATATTAGATTTTAAAAGTGGGACTATAACTCACTTTCACAGATTTTTACTTCGTCGAAAAGTAAGACTTGGCCACTGGTCGATTCACGAACCTATACAAATATGTACATATATATCAAAGTATGCTCAAAATATATTTACAACATTTTTTAATACGTTATAATGTTTTAAGCTTATTAAGTCAGCTGTCCTCGTTAATAACCTACAACTAGTTGTTCATAGTTAGATGTACAGAAATAAATATAAATTATCTTGGATTAATCCACTACCCAGTGTATACAATCCTCAGGCTAGATCACAACTCAAACTATATATATTATTTTGGAATCAACCTCAACCCTGTATAGCTAACTCCAACATTACTGCATATAGAGTGTCTATGGTTGTTCCAAAATATATTATATAGATGGGTCGATATGATATGTCAAAACATTGTATACGTGTCTATGGTATCCCAAGATTACATAATATATATTAGAATACATGAATAATACAATATAAGTTTGTTAAGTTATGATTTGTATAGAATTGTTACAATATTTCCCGTAGCTACAACAATCAAAAAATATCCAATCTTGTTTTACCCATAACTTCTTCGTTTTAAATCCGTTTTGAGTGAATCAAATTGCTATGGTTTCATATTGAACTCTATTTTATGAATCTATATAGAAAAAGTATAGGTTTATAGTCGGAAATATAAGTTACAAGTCATTTTTGTAAGAGGTAGTCATTTCAGTCGAAAGAACGACGTCTTGATGACCATTTTGAAAAACATACTTCCACTTTGAGTTTAACCATGATTTTTGGATATAGTTTCATGTTCATAAGAAAAATCATTTTCCCAGAAGAACAACTTTTAAATCAAAGTTTATCATAGTTTTTAATTATCAAACCCAAAACAGCCCGCGGTGTTACTACGACGGCGTATGTCCGATTTTACGGTGTTTTTCGTGTTTCCAGGTTTTAAATCATTAAGTTAGCATATCATATAGATATATAACATGTGTTTAGTTGATTTTAAAAGTCAAGTTAGAAGGATTAACTTTATTTACGAACAAGTTTAGAATTAACTAAACTATGTTCTAGTGATTACAGTTTAAATCTTCGAATAAGATAGTTTTATATGTATGAATCGAATGATGTTATGAACATCATTACTACCTTAAGTTTAGTAGGTAAACCTGCTGGAAGTGACAAGAAATGATCTAGCTTCAAAGGATCTTGGATGGCTTGAAAGTTCTTGAAATAGGATCATGACACAAAAACAAGTTCAAGTAAGATTTTTACTCGAATTAAGATAGTTTATAGTTATAGAAATTGAATCAAAGTTTAAATATAATTATTACCTTGAATAAGAAAGATAACCTACTGTAAATAACAAAGGTTTCTTGATCTTAGATGATTACTTGGAATGGATTAGAAAGCTTGGATGTAAACTAGTAAACTTGAAAGGATTTTCGAAGTGTTCTTGAAGTGTTCTTCCTAAGATGATTATAGCTTGATTCTTGAAGTAATTTTTGATGAAGATGATGATTAGCTACTGTTCTTGAAGTGTTCTTCCTACTGTAAACTAGTACCTAAGAAAGGTGGCATGAATGTCATTACAAATGAAAAATATGAGCTTATTTCTACTAGGACTGTAACAGGATGGTGTGTCTGTATTGATTATAGAAAATTAAATGACGCCACCAGAAAAGATCACTTTCTCTTACCTTTCATTGATCAAATGTTGGAAAGATTAGCCGGAAATAGTTACTATTGTTTTCTTGACGGTTTTTCCGGATACTTTCAAATTCCAATAGCACCCGAGGATCAAGAAAAAACCACCTTCACGTGCCCTTATGGTACTTTTGCTTACAAACGTATGCCATTTGGACTTTGCAACGCCCTTGCAACTTTTCAAAGGTGCATGATGGTGATTTTTTATGACATGATAGAAGAATGCATGGAAGTTTTCATGGATGACTTTTCAGTCTTCGGTGATACTTTTGAAACATGTCTAGTTAATCTTGAACGAATGCTTATTAGATGCGAACAATCAAATCTAGTACTTAATTGGGAGAAATGTCATTTCATGGTTAAAGAAGGCATCGTTCTTGGTCATAAAATTCAAAGGAAGGAATTGAAGTGGATAGAGCTAAAGTAGATGTAATTGCTAAACTTCCACATTCCACCAATGTTAGAGGAGTTAGGAGTTTTCTAGAGCATGCTAGTTTTTACCGACGTTTCATAAAAGACTTTTCTAAAATTGTCACTCCTATGAACAAACTCCTAGAAAAGGATGCTCCATTCATCTTTTCAGATGAATGCATCAAATCTTTAATATTATTAAAGAAAAATTCACTAATGCGCCGATCATGATAACTCCAAATTGGAATCTACCATTTGAACTCATGTGCGATGCAAGTGATTTTTGCAATGGGAGCCGTTTTAGGACAAAGGATTGAAAAACGATTTCAACCTATTTATTACGCTAGTAAGACGTTACAAGGAGCACAAAAAAATTACATAACTACTAAAAAAGAACTCCTTGCTATTGTCTTTGCTTTTGACAAATTTCGTTCATATCTCGTTCTAGCTAAAACGGTGGTCTATACCGACCATTCTGCTCTTAGATATCTATTTTCAAAACAAGATGCCAAACCAAGATTAATCCGTTGGATCTTACTCTTACAAGAATTTGATATTGAAATTCGAGACAAAAAGGGAGCAGAAAATCTCGCCGTTGATCATCTTTATCGTCTTGAAAATCCTGAATTGGAAGTTCTAAATGAATCGGCCACACAAGATAACTTTTCTGATGAATATCTTTTGAAAATCGATCATAATGAAATTCCATGGTTTGCAGACTATGCAAACTACTTAGTATGTGGATTCCTTGAAAAAGGGTTGTCATACCAAAAACGAAAGAAATTCTTTAGTGATATAAAACACTATTTATGGGAAGATCCACATTTGTTTAAAAGTTGTCCCGATGGAATAATACGCCGATGCGTATTCGGAGATGAAGCTAGTCAAATCTTAAACCATTGTCACACAGGACCAACAGGAGGGCATTATGGGCCTCAACTCACAGCAAGAAAAGTCTACGAAGCTGGATTCTATTGGCCTACAATTTTCAAAGATGCACACCTTCTTTGTAAATCCTGTGATGCTTGTCAAAGGGCCGAAAAAATAAGTCAACGTGATGAAATGCCACAAAATGTCATTCAAGCATGTGAAGTATTTGACGTTTGGGGTATTGACTTTATGGGTCCATTTTCAAAATCTCATAATAATCTCTACATTCTCGTTGCCATTGATGATGTATCTAAATAGGCGGAAGCACAAGCTCTCCCAACTAACGATGCACGAGTTGTAGTCAACTTTTTAAAACGTATTTTTGCTAGGTTCGGAACACCGAAAGATTTAATAAGTGATCGGGGTACTCATTTCTGTAATAATCAACTTGAGAAAGTTCTCAAAAGATATGGAGTAACTCATAAAATCTCAACCGCTTATCATCCACAAACAAGTGGACAAGTTGAAAATACCAACCGAGCATTAAAACGTATTCTAGAGAAAACCGTAGGATCAAATCCAAAGGAATGGTCCATGAAATTGGAGGATGCACTCTGGGCTTTTAGAACAGCCTACAAAACTCCAATTAGCACCACACCTTTTAAACTCGTTTACGGAAAAGCATGTCACCTTCCAATAGAAATTGAGCACAAAGCATTTTGGGCTTTGAAGACGTGTAATCTTGATTTACATGAAGCTGGACTTCTACGGTTAAGTCAACTAAACGAATTAGAAGAATTAAGACATGATGCATATGAAAATTCGTTAATCTATAAGGAAAGAATGAAGAAATGACATGATAAAAGAATCAGAAGTTCAAAAGAATTTAAGGAAGGAGACAGAGTCCTTCTTTTCAATTCACGATTCAAGCTATTTCCTGAAAAAATGAATTCAAGATGGTCTGGACCATTCACAGTCAAAAGAGTTTTCCCGTACGGAACAGTAGAATTAATAAATTCGAATGGGATTGAATTTAAAGTTAATGGTCACAGAGTTAAACATTACATAGATAATCCAATGGAAGTTGAAGATGAAGTTAATCACAATTTCGAAACTGCAGCTAACTAAGTGTGGGAAAATTCGAATCTTTTAAGGATAATATGAATTTCTGTTAAAGTTAGATGTTCTGTTTTCGTGTAGTTCTCGAAAATGGAATCCGAATGGTCTTTCCCTAGCAGACCCTAAAGAACTAGTCTTCTCCCTCCATTCTGAATATTTATTTCTTTTAGGTTTTACGAGATGAAGAATTCCTTTGATCTGAACCATGGTCTACTACTACACGCTATGATTACTAAACATAATAATAACACTTTCCTGAGTGAACTGGTATCATTCATAAGAGGAAAAATGGACGACGTAAGGAAAGAACTCAGGAAAGATCATCATAAGACACATTTTGGTAAAGGAAAATCAAAATCCGCAATAAAAAGAAGAGCACGACACCTTGAAAGATGTCATAAATGCGAAAAATGGTCACACGAAGGTAAAAGTTCGAACAATCAAACATATTCAAATACCGAATTTGTTACTTTATGCAGAGAAGGACCGTTCATATGTTTAGAAGAAAAGTTATTGAAAAATCGAGGTTACGCTTATGTAGCTATGGAAAACCAAATCACACGACTCTCCTATGAGTCGGCTAAAGCAGGTCTCTAAGAATTCTATCTCACAGGTAGGTATGTACAGTTTTTTTATTTTGTTTTTATTTATTGCTTTTAATCTTTTGATAATAAACGTTGAATCGTTCGCTATAAAGTATTAAATTGATATTCAATAAAATTAGGTATGCGAAACCGAAATTATAGATATCATACAAAAATTTATTACATCACTGCTAAATTTACCGTTTATTCATAAGGTATAAATATCTTTAATCAATCAATTCAAAATATTTCAGAAATTCGTCAGGAGTAAAACTAGGTAATATAGCTGAAATTACTTTACCCAAAAGAGGGACGTATATTTTTGTTAATATTTGATTGATTAAAGTGGGATAAAAGACCCAAAAGATTTTTATTTTTTATTTTTATCTTGTTTAAAAAAAAATTAATATATAACTATTTTTTCAAATCTAAGATTGTAAAAATATTAGTATTTTAATGAAATTTTATTTTATGCATTTTAAATTTAAGTTTGGTGTGAATTTAAAAAACAAAAATTTACTTTATTTCATTATGTTAAAAATTTTGATATTTAAAATTCGTCGTAAGTTGAAAACTAGGTCGTTGAACCGAAATTGCTTTATTCAAGGGCAGGACGAGAAATTTTATTATCATTATTTTTAATTTTATTAATCTAAAGTATGCCAAAAACATTAAAAAAATCCAAAAATCTTAGCTCTTAAAACAACGCTTTAAAAAGACAAATATTTAAAATTTTGTCGAGGGACGAACTAGATCAACGTACCGAAACGCCCTCAATATAAAAAGAAACAAATTTTTAAAATTTAATCAGTTTATGTTTTATAAGTAAAAGGTTTAAAAAAAATACCTGGACCCCATGCGATCGCATGGGATTTACACTTCACCACCATGCGATCGCATGGAACTGAATATCTAGTCAGGAACAAAAGACCAGCGAGCTGCTCTCTGCTCCTCACTCCACACACACATATCCACGAGCAAACACCCATAAACAACCCAAAATCACCAATTTTCAACTAAAATTCACGAAATCTCTTACTACAATCCGCTACAATCATGCCTTTTCTTGGATTTGGAAGGAAAAAGGTAAGGATTTCACCCCTAAAACTCTTAAAATTCCTAATTATAGTGTTCTTGAGCAAATTTTTACCTAATTTGATTTTGATAATTTCTAGTGTAATTGAAGTTAAATTGTTAATATATTATGCTTGTATAGCCTAGATTGATGCTATTTGTCATGATTTGAAGCCTTAAACTTCAAATTTTTTAGAAATCTAGGGTTTGTGTTCTTGAGCAATTTGGGGCTTTTTGATATAAACAGGTTATGGCCGATTTTTGTTATGGATTATTGCTAAATTAAGTAGTGTAACATGTTTAGGTAGCTAAATGATCCAAACTTTGATCCTAAACATGATTTTTGAGCATCAAAGTGGACTTTTTAAGTCTAAAAATCATGAACTTGATTAATTTGATATAAATGCCATTTGAAACTTGTTTAATTGCTAGTAATGATTATTTTGACATGTTATTTGAATTGAATGCTTATGAACTTTGTATACATTTTCATATATGCTTATTTTAAAAATTGTAGAATTGATAAAAATATGAAAATGAGTATAAGTTTAATATGGATTAAACATGTTATTGTAATTGTTTTAATTTGTTATTTTGCTAACACTAATGCATATTTGGATGCACAAATTTTGTGTTTAATGTGTTTTGCAGAGAAACACCGATACTGATGGTGCATCATCATCGTCTAGGTAACCTGATCCGGAACCACAGCCAGAGATGCAATATCATGAACCGGAGCAACAACAGGAACAACAACAATATTATGATCAACACGTGCCATGCTATGAACCAGAACCACAATTTTTTATTGCCTGCGTAGTATTTTCCGTTCACCATGTAATAGAACACTCGAGAATTCATGAAGAGGAGTTACACCCCAATCTAAGGTTTGATAGAAGTTGGAGAGATTACCTTGACGTACCAAAGTAACAAATTTAAGCTTTGGACCAAAAATGTGGAAGTACCAAGGGTAATAGATTGGGAGCCTTTGGAAAGGGTCAACCTAACTAACTCAGTTAGGCAGCATATAATCCAAAGGTATGGCAACTCTTCTTTTCCCGATTGGGAACGTTTATTTACCACTCGTAGGCCTGTATATAAGGAGTGGTGTGTTGAGCTAATGAGTATTATCGCCTTAAATAAGGATGTAGATAGGTTAGACGATAAGACTTTTCTTAGATTTTTACTTGGAGGTAGGATGTACAGGATGTCTATGATAGACATGGCTAAAGCTTTACAGATTTACACCCCCGTTGAATTATTATCACCTGATTGTACAACTTTAATTTATCAAGGTGAGAGGGTAGATAGAGATTTTGACGCTAACGCCATATGGAGGCGTATGTCAAATTTTAATGTGTTTACGCGGGGTGAAAGACACTCCTATTTAGATATTAACAAAGCAGAGCTTCGTATAATACATAGATTTTTAGCTAACTCGATTACACAAAGAGGTAAAAATAAGGAGAAAATGACTCTAAACGATTTATTCTATCTTAAGTGCATTCAAGACACTAGAGGCTTTGTTAATATTCCCTACTGTGTTGGGTTTTATTTGTCCAAAGTTGTGGAAGGAATACAGGACGGGGGAATAATAGGATGAGGCATTTTTGTTACTCTCATTGGAGAGTATTTAGGTGTGGATAGGGAACACGGGGGTCCAATGATGGTAGTTGAGGAACAAACGGATACTATAGGTTTGCAGGTATATGAGGGTGCAAAGGTATTAAAACATAGACACAATATGCCAATACCATATCAGGGCACCCATCCACAGGTAGAGAGGGGTTCGGATGAGGAGATGGAGGAAGTAGATGACATCAGGGACGTCATTAGGGATAGTTTTACTGACGTTTTCCAGAATATAGATGAGGTGGAAATGAGTAATAAGGATAGGCATCGTCAGTATGAGCAGTGACAAGCCGCGAATGAGTCTGAGACTTCCAGGTGACGCCAACATGATAGCTGGAAAGTTCATCAGCACCAAATCATGAGCCAGCTATCATATCAGGTACCACATAACTACATCCCGACTCGGCCTGCTTTTTATCCACCACATTAGCCCGACATGCGACCACCCTTTGACCTGTACGACCCCAACCAAGCCTACCAGAACACCTATCACCAACCATGGAACCCGAGCGATGATATGAACTGAAATCCCTATCCAAATCAATAGTGTTCCATTGGTTATTTCTTATCTTTTATTATTTTTATCTATTTATGCTAAACATTTAACATTTTGATACTTTTATGTAATGTTTAACATTTTTATTATTGTGTACTAATATTTCATTTTTATAATTTGAAAGTGGGATATTAAGTCCCATTTCAAATTACCATGCATGTTTATATTTGTATTGTATGTACTTTATCTCATGTACACAACAGGGTAAAACAGCGCATTTTCAAAGACTGGCATTAAGTTCAGCAAAAGCAACTAATTTTGACGACAAGATGCAAAATAAATGTGATATAACAACTGCAGGAATGAACAAATGATGTGCACCATTTATCATTCACACAAACAACAATATGTTTGAAAACTTTGGTAAAATTTAATCATTTTTCTACGCTAATCACCCTCAATAATTTAAATTGTTACTGATTTCTTGCAAATGAGGGCATTGCAAAATCTTAAGTGTGGAAAGGGATTAAATTCTTTCGGTTTTAAATTTTTTTGACTTATACACTTGGTTTAATAGCCACCGTTAAACTTTACTAGTAACGCAGTAGTTGTATTAGAATCTAGTGCTCTCTGATAATAAAGAACAGCCCTAGTCTTATATACTGACTACCCACTTCTAGTAAAAATTTTAAAAATTTTTAACTAAATGAACTCAAAATCATGTTTATACATATTTATGAACGATAAAACTAGGTGTTAACACCGAAATTATTGTTACCTCGGAAAGGACATAAATTGAGAAACAACCCAAAATGCTTGAGTTCATTTAAAATGGAATAGAAGAGAATAAAAAGGCAAAGAAAGAAAAATAAAAGCCAAGTGTGGGAAAAATTTACCAAGTTATTTAGAACATATATCACATATTTTTTTACAAATAATTGAAGATACTTTTGTTTTGAACAATATTAATCAGTTTTACCCAGTTTATTGTAATATAAATAGAATTTATAAGGATGTACAGTCTTCTGAGAAAAAGACACGCGCTTCTTGATTTAGGTCAGGAAGTTGTCGTCCAGACCAGTTGTAGAGACTACGAAAAACCTTGAAAAGTTTTCTCGAAAATCAGCTGGAAATCCACGGACCTCAGCATCAAACAGGGTCGCCAAGTGGTCAGACTTATCCTAACCATGAGAGGATCTGTCTCGTACAATGGGGGGGCACCGTGCAAATTAGCTTATAAGACTAATGAATCAGACCCCCAGAAAGGATAATCTCCTTAAAGATCAAAAATCAGCATTTAAGCCTGATATTACTCAATCCTTGAGATTGGCCTTAAAGATTGAGAATTACAAACTCATAAAATTCGATGATATCTAAACTCGAGCTTGAACGAGAAAATATTTTGATCAAATTACAAACCGATTTGTTTTCTGAAAACCTATTTTCAATGCGTTCATTACCATTGAACGTAAAATCCTAGAAATTCACCTGGAATTCATTAGGTCACCTGAATCAAATCGGGTATCAACCGTAAGAACGGTGGTTGCATAGCATGGTCGAAGACATGACCTTGTGCCAGACCAAAAAATTATAGGGTGATCTTTACTATTGCTCCTACAAAGGATAGTAATTGCATCCGATATGATATAGACCATAATCAAAAGCATGTCATTAGACATTGCCTTAACAGTTGCTTGTTCAACGCTTCCCTTTACAACCGGACGGTAGTTTACCGAAAGGTAATATATGGAGCAAGTACACTGGACGTGTTGCTTTCCCAATACAAGGTTAGCAAGTGGGTGACACAAAACCATAAGTTTTGAGTTAAAATTTTCAAATCTGAAACCCACAAAACCCACAAAAATATTTTGCAAACACCGGTGAAGGGTTATTCCGGAAAACTTGTCTAGGGTAAAATCTAGCTTAAATTTTCAAAAGATCAAATGTTTTCATAATGATCCAATTTCCTTAAAGGATCTAAATTTTTAGTCATGTGGGACTGTAAACCACATCGTTACTATCATTGTTCATACCAACGTATCGAAATCACTGATGTACAAAGTGTGAAGAATAAAGAAGTGATTCTAGTAAAGTTATATTCAAACTTTATATTGTTTGAGGACAAGCAACGCTCAAGTGTGGGAATATTTGATAATGCTAAAAATGAACACATATTTCATAGCATTATCCTTCAAGAAAGACAAGCTTTTAGTTGCTATTGTTCTATTTACAAGTGATATTCGTTTAAATAATAAAAGGTGAAGACAAAAGACAGATTCGACGATTTGAAGACGCAAACGATCAAAACGCTAAAAAGTACCAAGTACAATACAAGTAGTTCAATTTATTGATAAGAAACGTCTCAAAATTACAAGAGTACAAGCCGCAAAACGCAAAGTACAAGATATTAAATAGTACGCAAGGACGTTCGAAAATCCGGAACCGGGACATGAACCAAATATCAACGCGCGATGCAACGGAGCTAAAATTACAAGTCAACTATGCACACGAATATAATATAATATATAAATAATTCTATAAATTATTTATATATTATATTTATATTAAAAACCGTTGGCAAATAAGAAAACAAAAGTACCTGAGCTGTAAGAGGGAGCCATGCGATCGCATGGCCTGGAGGCACAAAAACCATGCGATCACATGGAACACTGTAGCTGCCCAAGTCCTATAAATTGAAACGTTTTCTGCGAGTTTATGTACACCATATTTCTCAATTACTCTCTATCTCTCAATATATATTTATAATTATTTTATAATTATAATTTTAATATTAAGTTAATAATAATAAGGTTATAGTAGCGAATGTTTTAATTTTGTAAGTCAAAATTCTGTCCGTGTAACACTACGCGATTAATAGTCATTGTAAGTCATGTTCAACCTTTTTAAATTAATGTCTCGTAGCTAAATTATTATTATGTTTATTTAAGCCGGAGTAATCGTGATGTTAGACTAAATATTAAGACGGGGTTATTGGGCTTTGGACCATAATTAGGGTTTGGACAAAAGAACGACACTTGTGGAAATTGGACTATGGGCTATTAATGGGCTTTATATTTGTTTAACTGAATGATAGTTCGTTGATTTAATATAGAGATTTACAATTTGAGGTAATTATAAATTTCCACATACACTCGATCGGACACGATGGGCGGGATATTTATAAATACTAATAATCGTTCATTTAACCGGACACGGGGATGGATTAATAGTCAATGGACTCATTAAAATAGGTGTGGATTACGTACAAGGACACTTGGCGTAATTGTTAACAAAGTATTAAAACCTTGGGTTACACGCAGTCGATATCCTGGTGTAATTATTAAACAAAGTATTAAGACCTTGTTACAATTTAAGTCCCCAATTAGTTGGAATATTTGACTTCAGATATAAGGGTAATTTGACGAGGACACTCGCACTTTATATTTATGACCGATGGACTATTATGGACAAAAACTAGATGGACATATCGAATAATCCAGGACAAAGGACAATTAATCCATGGTAATAAATTAAAATCAACACGTCAAACATCATGATTACGGAAGTTTAAATAAGCATAATTCCTTTATTTCATATTTCATCGTACTTTTATTTATCGTCATTTTATTTATCGTACTTTAAATTATTGTACTTTTATTTATCGCACTTTTATTTATCGTCATTTACTTTACACTTTAAATTAGGTTATATTTATATTTAATATTTTACATTAGGTTTTAATTGTGACTTAAGACATAAAATTGACAAACCGGTCACTAAACGGTAAAAACCCCCCTTTATAATAATAATAATACTACTTATATATATATATATATATATATATATATATATATATATATATATATATATATATATACAAATAGAGTTTAAAATAAATATAGCGTTAAACTCAGCTAGCTCCCTGTGGAACGAACCGGACTTACTAAAAACTACAGTACTCTACGATTAGGTACACTGCCTATAAGTGTTGTAGCAAGGTTTAGGTATATCCATTCAATAAATAAATAAATAACTTGTGTAATATTGTATCGTATTTAATAGTATTTCGTAGTAAAATTAACAGTATTACGTACTACACCTCGCACACATCAACCACAGTCAACCGACTGTCTCTGGATAATCGACTGTTTATCTAGACAGTCTACTATTTATCTAGACAGTCGGTAGTTTTTCTTTTGGAAAACAGTCAGTAGTTTGTCTCTAGTCAGACGACCGTTTGTCTAGACACTCGACCGACTATCTAGACAGTCGACCGACTATCTATGACAGTCTACCGAAATTGGCAGTTTGGGGAAATTTTATGAAAATTGTCAGTTTTAGCCATTATACTGCCCGTGTATCTAATTTTGATTAGAGCATTATACTAACTTGGTTTATGTTGTTTAATGATACGCATACCCGACTAGCTCGTGTAGCGCATCAAACAACATCACCATATGAGCCACGCATATTGCGCGCTAAAAGGAATAGGCGCCCAATCACGAACCTAGAGCGTATTTTGTTCTAGCGCTAAAGATACGTATGCATGTCAGGCGACGCTGTAGCTGGCAGAAGACGCATGGCAGACAAGAATCGGGTTCGACAAAACAATTTTTGCTTTTGTCAGGTCAACTCACACAAGGAGGTACCATTAGCAGGCTACGATCCTTTTAACTCTATTATGTGGCGATAAAAGACAAAAAGGTTTACCCTATAAATAAAGGACTCAATCCACAACAGAAGGGGCTGAAAATTCATCCCACTTCTACACTAATACTATTTTTAGCATCTCAAACAATAGCGCACCTCTAACAGCGCAGCTTTACCCGCGCTACCGGACTCACAGCGTATCACTAGACTTATCCTTGATCTACAGGTAACGTTCTATGAACATAAACCCTATAACCTAGCGCGAGCCATCGTTAACCGGACCAGAGAGTTAAACTCAATTGACTCTTAAATCCCCCTTCATCGATGTCAAGCATGGACTGAACCCGACATATTTATTCTATGCTTGATCATCGATCTCAAAGGGTTTTGATCCCATTCAAAGCCTAAGGAAACCTACTAAACATATAATAACACTAATTCTAGTCACAAACATCAAAATCTAACATCAACAAACAAGATTTGGGAACAATTCACCCAAAATACCCAATTTAAACAAAAACCATAACTTTTCAAGAATTTAAAGAAGAAATCAAGTAAAACTTACCTCTTTGAATTGCTAAGCTTGCAACGAGTCCGAATCATAACTTGCTTAGATCAATTCATGATTACTAAATATCTGAGGTTTTTAATTCCAACTAGATTAAGAGTGTGTGTGTGTGTGTGTGTGTGTGTGTGTGTGTGTGTGGTAAGAACGAGATAGAGAGAGAAAGTGGAATGGGAAAACCAGATTCATCTGGACCATGCCCACTTATTTATTTGGTTAAAATCTATTCCCCACAACATACGGATATTTAACTAAAATCTAAACTTTTACGCACCACTTTAAACTGACTTAACGAAGTCAAACGCGGTGCAACAAAATATGTTTTGTGACCCTGATCACAAAGAGAATCTAACTGACCGACTAATAATTAATAAACATATAATAAAAATTTCCATTATTTCTAACGGATAATATAACTAGGGGCACAAAAGTAAACTTACATCTAGGCCCTGGAAGAGGATGTTACAGCTGTTTCAATCTTCAAGAACATTCTTCCAATAGCTGTCGGTTGGACAGTTGAGAGTTGTTTTTGCTGTCTTCGACTTCTCTTTATTTCTCATCCGTACATCATCCACCTTTCAGCTTTAAGTCATTTTTAGCTCATTTTTCTATCTTTTCATCACTTTGCCTACAAAATCATACCAACTACTCTAAACACATAAAACGTTAAATGTTCATAAGAATATGGCACAATTTAGCTTAAATGAGAATAATATCGCCCTAAATTGATTTTCCAAACATGTATAAAATAGGCGATATCACCGTGTTCGAGGGGATGATGAGTTCTATGGGTACCGAAAAGATTGAATGAATTCTTATAGATTCTAATAATCCTCCTAATGCTCTGGTTAAACCTAAGAAACAAAGAAAGAGGAGACTGGTTCAAGGAGCCGATTTGAACGGCGATATGAACCAACTTACAAAATTCGTCAAGGAAATTTAATTCGGCTTTGGTGGTTTTGGATGGTATTTTGATATAGATGTCGTAAATGGTCTCGAATCTTTCAATTATTGTTTGATTGGTTACCCTCTTGTTCGGTATAGTTGACTTGTTTCTTAATTTTAATTAACGTTTTTGTGTAATGTTATATTAGTGAGCTCACGTTAGGTTGATTGCCGTAGTCGAGCTCGGTAGTTTAGAGTTGTTTGTATGTTTTTGAGATTTCATCTTTTTGACAATCTTTTTAAGTGGTTATTTAAGTTATTTCGAAAAAAGAAGGCAACCACTCTTTGTGCTTAGCATTTATTTATTGATATATACCATAAATTCATATTTAGCCCAACCCCTTATAGTCCATATTTCGTAGGAAGTACACATTAGTTGCTATACATCATTAGTTTACTTATCATGTGGCGTAAATTTTCCAGAAATTTTTATATATAATGATCAATGACACCTGTCCAGTGTAGATATTCATAATTGCTCTCATTTGATGACCAGTGTAAATGCAAATTAGTCTTTAACGAGTGATGTCGGGGCCATACGTTTCAGCGGTGATGTTATTGTGACATTGCATATCACAAATTGGGACAAACATTTTTGTTAATAAATGATGTTATTGTGACATTGCATATCACAAATTGGGACAAACATTTTTGTTAATAAATAATAAGTAAAAAAAAAATTACAAAAAAGATTCATTCGCAAATTTGTACAAACCTTTTAAATAAAAATAACAAATAAATAGAAAGAAAAAAAAAATCATTTTAAACATAAACGGAAAAAAATTGATCGAGTTTTTAAAAAGGATAAAATAAGAGAAAAGAAAAGAAGATAAAAATAATTTTAAAAATAACAAAATGGTAAATAACCCAAGTCTCTAAATCTGGCACAATTAGAAAAAAAAAAAATAATAATAATTACCAACATATCATTGGGTGAATCGTAAAACCAAACCTTCTCATCTAATCGCGTGATAACAAACCTAGAGGTGTTCACAAAACCGTCAAACCGCGATAACTGACCAAACCTTATTGATTTAGTTGATTCGTTCCAGTTTTAAATATTAGCGGTCGAACCGCTGGTTAAAAAATTGTCAAATCAAAACCTGATCCCGTTTATAGTTTATTTAAGCTACTGACCGGGCCAAACGGGACCGGCCCGGGCTACTTAACAATTCAACTATATTTAGACAGTCCCCTAGCAGCACAGGAACATCACATACTTATCACATAATTGGCTCCAAAATCCTCGTGCATAACAACTAAATCTATCTATATTTCTATCAAATTTCCTTTTCCTATCACTATTATTTCACACAAATAAATCTCAACCAATAGCAATAGCTAGCCAACCATAACTTATTATTCTACACATATCCATTTGACACCATATATGATCAGTTTAGTTCATATGAATTATTATATGCAGCCGAACAAATTTGAATTTACAATGATGAAATCAGTGGCAAAGTAGTGATATTGACAAAATCGAGACAAATATACAAAATTATATAGGAAAAAAAGATCTCAAAACTGTCAAACCGGACCAAACCGTCCAACAAGACAACTTACTCGGTTTGATGTGGTTTAATATATGTTGAAACTGTGGACGACGGTTTGATTTGGGATTTAGTCAAAACCGGACCCAAACAGTCCAACGAGACAACTTACTCGGTCTGATGTGGTTTAATATATGTTGAAACTGTGGACGACGGTTTGATTTGGGATTTAGTCAAAACCGGACCGTGAACTCCTTTCGTAAACAAACCTACTAACTTGCACTATTAGTACGTTTAGTATGTTTGGCGATTCCACTACCTAAAGGAAAGGCCCATCTCATCTCTCGAATCATTTTGAGGTAGAGATTGCAACATATTTTGGTATATTTTAAGAAATTTGTGATCATTGTAGTGAGTTAATCACTAAATTACTAGAAAATATATTGGCACTGAGTCGGTGCGATCGATTTTTTTAAGTCAAACTTACAATTTAATATACATACAACCACCACAAATATTTACGTCTCAATAAAATAAGCATTGATCTAGATGTTTTACTGCCAACTTATCTCGTCTCTTTCATTTAAGTTGACGTTTTCCGTCACCTTATGAATCACAACGCGCATAGATGTGATATTTAGAATTCAGGAAAAGTATACATATACATATGCTTAAAATGGGGGCCTAAATATGCGTCTAACTATATGATATGATTTAATGTATATAGGAAGGTAATTAGTGAATGTAATGAGAGATAATAAAATAAAATGGAGTTTATGTATTAACCAGCAGATATAACAATGTTTATTTTAAGCATTAGTAAGACAAGGTCATTACAGTTCATCTTTGTTTCAATTTTGTATGTATTAAACTATACACTTAACTGAAACATGATCATGCATTAATATCTGAATCTGAATCCATATTCAAAACAAGGTTAAATCAAATACTCCGTAGCAATAAAATCCAAATTAAGAATGAAAGATGTGTTGCAAGTTTGCAACTAAAGATCGGATATCGGATATCGAATGCTTTGATAGAAGAAAAGTCAAGGAATGCATTGTGTATATAGTATCAAAAACCGAGTGAATCAATGGCGTGTCTTTGTTTAGTTATGGAGATTGATGATACATGATGAAGTGATTCCTCTAACACCGATGCAGCAGATTAATGATTCAGGTATTGACTGCTTCGCGATTAGGAGTCGAAGAATGTTTTCATTTTTTTGGTTTGATATATCTAGGTATCCGACTTGCTTTGCAAGCCGAAGTAATCTCAAGGCGATTACCCGCTTTGTGAACAACCCAGAGTCATTGTGAATGAACCTTCGTAGCCATGAGGGGATTAATTTTTTCACCTTTGTGAATTCGAATGGGTCCAAATCCTGGCAACAATTGCTGAAGGATAATATCACGGTTGTGAGTGAATTTCAAAGTAGTTTCGGATTGTCCTGTAACATTTAAACATTTATACCAAAAGCTCCTAACCGGATGACAAATGAGATAAAAAATGGTGAGCTTCTATTAAATATTTTTATCTTTCATAATCAACAACAGGCTTCCAGTCCAACCAGGCAAGATCAAGCCTTGAATCGGTGCATATTAAGAACTAATTCAAATTTAAATAAGAAAAAACAGCATAACCAGGACCGACCCGGAATTCATTAGATACCAGGCTCGATCATTATTGTCTTCCCTTATGAAAAACAATTATGGACTAAGCTACTATCTAAAACCACGAGCATTTTGCCAAGAAACCATCATTTTAAAGAGTTGCAGACTGCAGCTGTTGACAACAAATAAGATGATAATTTGACTATGGATGGAAAAAAAGGTTCAAATTATAACCACCTGCTGAACGTTAAAAAACAAAGTAGAGTTTTCATGCATAACTAAGGTTAGTCATTTATGAACCACACATACAAAATAATTCAACGGATTCTGTTTAGTTCTATAACACAATTGTAAAACTTCCAGCTTCACTTGATCTTTAGCACAAATGCACCAATTCTTCTACCATATAAGTCAACCCATATAAACTTCAACTTTATAGTAATAATAATCATACCATAAACAAAATGCGAGTCATATCTTCCATACAAAAAATTAAACTATTCTGACTCTAAAAAGGATTAAAACTTACCATAACATTGCTGACTTCATCTTGCCCTTCACATTTGCATCATTTGTTTTCTGCTGCTGATTGTTGAATAAGATCCAACGGGGTAGCTGCTGGGTCAAGCTCAAGGCAACCTTTGGGAGCATTATGGGCCTCTGAGCCCGTTAACACGTACTTTGGGACTTGATGTGAAAATCGAAACATTTCTTCTTTTGGAATCACTTTCACTTCATTTTTGTAAGTATGCGGATGAAAAACAGTCTTAAACCCAGCAAACTTGATAAGAGGACTAACGGGTACACCTTGTTCTTCATTATAGTCTTCAAGAACTTCAACCATATCATACTTGTGTATAACATCGTCCGGAACACTCTCATTCCAATCAGCGGACCAGTTTCTGTAAAGGGCCCACACTTGCCCTTTTCTTGGATAAATTAAAACCGACCCCTTTGAGGACTTTTTCCACTCAACTTTTTGAGAGAATGAATTTAATGATTTGTAAACTTCATGCCTTCCGATTCGAAACTCCCCTAAAGTCTTGTGAAAACCGTAACCTAGCCAGTCAAATGACCCGAATTCAGAGGTGGTTTTAGAATTAAGCCAGCTGATTTTCATCTTAAGTGGTTCTCTTGATAACACTTTATGAATTATAGCATAGAAACGAGGCATTCCATCATCATCATCATAACAAGCCCAAACTTGATTATCTTCAAAAGAATTTTCAGTTCGATCAAGGTCAAAATCATGAAAATCTGGATCAGGAACACTCATAGCAGGGTCTTCCTTTTCTTGATTGTCTGCAATTTGAATATTTTGACTCACATTGTTTTCTTCAATCTTATCTTGTGATTTTTCTTCAGAATTCCATTCATTTAGTTTTCTGCGGATCTCGGTTTGGGCCTTCTTCATCAACATATGTCGCAGTTCAAAATAATTCAGCTCTCTATTTCTATTTACTGAATCATTTATATTAGAAAACCTATATGAAACTCCACTGTTAGCACCACCGTTTCCCGTTGACATCTGAAACGGGATTTTTGCATTAGAAGCTTCACCATCGTCATCTGCTTTTATCTTTTTTGAAGGCAACCCCCCATATAACTCTTCACGTTCTCTTTTTAATCTATCATTAACTTGCTTAATAACACTTGCAGCTTTTGATGCAATCGACGGGTCTGTACTTGTTCTTGAAGATGGATCCCATTTAGGGTTCGTCTTATTATACGAATTAATGCCAGCTGGCGGTGGGACAGGCTTCTGAGTGGTGGTAGTACTCCTTCCATGATTGGTTGAATTATGACCTTGGTGGTTAGCATTCTTTGGAAGATTTGAAGGTGGCGCCATTTCTTTTGCCAAAAACGGCTTGTGACAATTGGGACAAAGAAGGGTGTGATTAAGATATAAGTTTAGATACTCGTAATGCATCTTGCACCCATGACAAATGGTCCAAAAAGTATCAGCCCGACGTGGAGCAGCTCGCGGTGGAGCCGGTGCTGATGGGCGGACAACTTTTGGCACAGATCCAGGACCGGGACCCGAACCCGGACCCATCCCAGTGGCCGGATGAGTCCGGCTGTTTGTGTTTGATGTTGGTTGCTTTGCGAAACTACTGACTCCATTGGTGGGTTGTGGTTGAACGGTTTGGACTTTTTGTTGAACCACTTTCATACTTCTTCTCTGGTTATAGGCTACTCTTTTATTTTTATCAGACAATAAACTCCATGCTTCTGAAAGAATTTTAAATGCGCCATCTGCACCTACTGATTTATTTTTATCAGGATGTAACATGAGGGCCAACTTTCTGTAATGTTTTCTGATTGTTTCGTCATCGTCGTTAGGATTAGCACCGAGTATTCCATACCAATCCGATTCCCCATTTACCTTATTTTGTGAGGCGATGTACACGTCAAGAGTGGTCAACATTTGAGTGATACCATCGAGCCCGGGATATAGGGCTTGGGCCTTCAAGATAAACTTCTTTGAGCCAGCATAATCTTTATCAGATAACTTCTTCTCAGCAATTAGTTTTGCCCTACCCGCCTCATCTTTATTGCATTCCATGAATGACTCTCAATTTAATACAGACAATATATACGAGAGAAAAGTGCTGTAGAGCTAGCACGAATATTGAAGGCTAACAGTCAAAGTCTTTCCTTTTGTGATAGCAAATGGTAGGTGCAATCATTCAATACACCTAAAGTAGACACAAAATCAATGTACATCGTTATTCATTCATCGTGACATAAAAATTAAAAAGTTACAAGAGACATTGCTAACCACAACAACAACACCCAATCTAACGAATGTAATATATGGGGGAGGTGAAATGTAAATGCGCGCAGATACAAGTCTGGGAACAAAAATCGACATATACCAAGAAACGTCGCAAACGCATCACATAGATTTAGTAATGTAGCATGATAATGTAGAAAACGTCATGTCATCTGAAATTATTTAGTTATTATAGATGATATTAAGATAGAATAACTAACTCTTATACTAGCATGTTGCCCGCGCAATGCAGTAGTGGCAACTAACTGATCTACTTTTATTACATAGGATAGGATACTACTTGCGTTAGCTTACGTGTTATCCTCGAATAGTTTCCAAATATCTAAATTTAAGAGGGATGAACAAAAAACACATAACATACCAAAATTTTACGCAGTAATGTGGAAAGAAAGACATTTTAATTGGAAGCAATTTTCATTTATCAGTGTACGAAAACAAAATCGAAGAACAATAAAACTTTGGCCTATACCTGTTCCATATCACTAATCCACACATCATAACCAAAATAATAAACAGTCTTCCAAATATAAACCCTAAAAAGCCACATTTATGTAAAATAATCATATAAATACAATTTCATCTAGTCATGCAGTAAAGCGTCTTACAGATAATTACCATTTCTTAAGGATTTAGATTCAAAATTCACCCAAAAAATAGTCCCCAAATCAACGAATCGCAAAATGAATAAAAACGTTAAATTGAGATCCAAATTGCAAACACGGAGTGAACTAATCAAAAATCCTTAACCTAATCATGACAATGAAGAATGAAATTGAAGCAATTTACAGTAAATTCCAAAAGACATAATTAACTGCAGATTTGAAACCCTAGATTCAAAATTGGGAAAATGCAAGTTGATTTTGAAAAAGAATAAAAGAGGCATACGAGTAAATTACCAGTTGGGAATATGAATTTGATAATTGTTCGATTTACTGTTTCCCACCAATGTCAAAAGGGGGAGAGGTGAAGACCGAAGCGAAATGAAATTTTGGTCAAAACCCCTCAAGAACAATCAACCTACTTACAAAAATAAATATAAAATATAATTTAGGAATTTATAGAAAGAGAGGTATGGATGGGCTTGATTTTTTTTTTATTATTATTTTTTTTTTCTTAGTTTTTGTACAACCCTAACTTATTTAACTTAACTCGAGTTAAAAAAATTACCATGGTTAAGTTAGACTCTTATTCCAATAAAGGTATAAAATAAAATATCTATATTTTGACTAATTACTATACTACCCTTATATATAGGTTAATTACCATACTACCCTTCTAAATACGTTCGAGTCGTTTCACCGGATAAGTGTCTTGAAATGAATTACACTTTGTTCTTCGAGTTTTTTGATGCGTTTGATGAAGCTTTTATTAATTTCTCAGTGTAATGTATCAAAATCAAAATATAATAATATAATATAGAAACAGTTTTGTAATCTGGATGGTTATATTTGAGATTATTATTTCAAAATATAATGAGAGATCTCGTATGTATAGGCGTATAGCATGTAGTTGTGATCATGGTTGAAAAAATCATCAATCGGGAAGTAAACGGTTAGGACCATGGAGAGGGAGTAATCCTTCAGACCGAAGAGCAGATGTTGATTAAGTTTGATTAAGTTTGACTGACTGATTAATTCTTGCTTTGACATAAATCCGAATTAATCCCAACTATTTTGATTAATCCCTGATTTACATGGTGACCGATTAATCGGATTTTGACCGAGAAATCGCTGAGTAATCTCCGTTGACCAAGGATTGACCGATTTTAGCTACTCGCATTGGACTTATTCAAGAACCGGGCAATCGCTAATTACTCCCGGATAATTATGAATTGTATAACACTGGTTGTGACAATCATTCAAGTTCAGACTTAGGAGTGGAAAGGAAGTGTAGATCTTTCAGCAACGAATATGTTGGAGTTAAGTTTATTTATACGGTTTGAAGAATGGGATGAAGAGATCGCTCCTGAAAATGCTTTATGTAATTCTTCTGGTTCGAGTGTTTCTGAAGAAATCCCATATCAACATAAAAGCATGCGGCTTTCAATATACATTGGACACATTTCAAGGAAGATTATGGACTGAATTTGCTCAATGCAACAAAGATCTGGCCCTAGATTTAACAAACAAAAGCAGTTCGAAATTCCAGAAACAGAGCTTGCTCAATGCACCAAAGGTTTCAGTATCCATTCAACACTTTATCAAGCAAAGACCAGACACAGAATCCAGGAATTAAATTAATGAAAAATGAAAAATAGGTCATTATTATATAAATATAGCATAAATGAAAACCACCAGATGGAAAACAGACAAAATTTACACAGGCAGCAGCAGATGGGAGAATTCAACAGTCGGTCTTTCTCTGTTAACCAAATGAGGAACACACCTATCGACACTCGTCACCCGTATTCACCGTTTGAAGCTTGACACACTAGTTGTTACAACACCAGCCATATTAACCGAAACATTCAACCATCGGTAGGTACACTCTTCTTTTCCAGTTCAGTTGTTTGGGTTTCGGTTCGAGTGTCTGTTTCATTCTGGCTTTGGGATTCGGGTTCGGTTTCTGGTTCAGTTTGGGCTTGCACTTCTTCCATTTTGGTTTCAGTTTCTGTTTGGGCTTCTTCCATTTTGGTTTCATCTTCGGTTTTGGAATCTTCTGCAACGCTTCCAGTTTCAGTCTGAGTTTGGCCTTCAGATTCGGTTTGGAGTTCAGGTTTAGTAGCTGGTTCATAGTAGAGCCTAACTACAATGCAGGTGATATTATCTGCGCTTCCACGGCTAAAAGCGGTCTCTATTAATTTTCTAGCAGCTGACTCGGGTTCTTCTTCTAACAGTGCTAGTGAAACAGCATCCTGGTACGAATCCAAAATATATTCATTTTGCAGCCATAATATAATTAAAAACATTTATTGTAAAAGATGTATTGGTTAATAAACAAGTAAACTGGGTCTAGAAGACGATACCTCATTTGGTACAACATCCCAAAGACCATCACTTGCAAGAACAAGCAATTCAAATTCTTCATCAAGTTCTTGTTCCTGAAAAAAATAAATGGAGTTTTTTAGCCAACACAGAGTAAACCCTACACATAGAATGTTGCCAGTAAATAAACAAGCGCACATTTGATAAATTGATGTCTCGTAATAATAACCAATAAAAAAATTTGTCATTCCCATAAAAGAAGTAAACAAGTATTAAACACAAATGCGTAACTACAAGCAACAATTATAATTGAAATATTGGAACTAAATAAACACAAGCGAGTAAAAATAATAATTTTATGATAACCTGAATTTCAGGTTCTGCCACAACAAATTGCTTCAGCATACGGTTTCCAAAAGCACGGGACATTGCTAAAACACCTCCAACCCTCCAAGTACCTGGAAACACCATGAAAGTGAAGATTCAAAGTCGGCACATTTACCATGAATTTCAGGTCATGAGTCGATTAAAAAATATACGAAGTCAACAGCATCGTCATCTTACCTGCCCACATCACAACCCCACCAGCATTTTCGATTCTCTTCCTCTCATCACTTCTGTTTGGTTTGTGATCATCAGAGAGGGCAATAGCTGCCAAATAAATAATATGAATATGCAATAATAAAACAAGTAGAATATCAAAATCAAAGTGACAAGGTTTTCCCCGTTCGGGTTACCCGGGAGGGCGAGTATTTTTACTCTCGTATTAGTGGCCTAACCGGATAAATCCGTGACCGCTTCTAAACCCTTCCTTGGCCACCACAAGATTAGAACATGAGACCTTTTGCAAGGATCTCAGGCCCTAACCACTGGGCTCTTAGTGATAGTTTTTCAGTTTGAGTATCAAAATAAACTTCAATAAAGATTATACTGGTTTTTCGGTCAGATACCTTAGCTTTTAATGCATTATCAAGGTCGTACTAAAATGAAAGTTAGAAAATAGAGAGTACCTTTGCCTGCCTTGGATATAACAGTTCGAGAATCCCCAACATTAGCGACATACAGATGATTACCAACCAAAACTGCTGTTGAAGCAGTAGAACCATCATCACGGAATGAATCTTTTCCGGACTCCAAGAAGTCTGAGTCAGTTTTTTGATAAGTTTCACCTGTGAATTTATTCAATTTTTGAGACAGTTCAAATTTAAATGAAGGAGAACAATCCACAATCTGATCTACCCATTTTCTAAAAAATTTAAGCTCCTGTTATATATATTACGGTAGGACCTCTACCACTGTTACATGTAACGCAAGAAAGTTGTCCTGGGAACTCACTTATGGCCGATCTGGTGTTGCTTAAAAATTCTGGATGACCCATGAGATTCTTGAAAAGATTTTCTTTCAAATACTCAGCTGCACGTGAACCACCATGACCTACAAAAAGCCAACCATCTTTCAGTAAGAAACGGAATGCATTATAGGAGCAAAATTACAGGTCAATATATATTGTTGTTACGTAAAGGCCCCTAGTATATGATGCAACTAAATCTGCAAGTATTTATTTCTTTTCTGGAAACTATACTATTTTACACATAAATAGCTAGTTGAAGTCATCATCTTGAAAGGGAAAAAAAAAATAGACAACGAAGAGTAAATAGTGGACAGCAGTAGACAGTTGCAGCTACCAAGTGCACAATCACGATTCGGTCATAATAATATTTCGTCATGTTAATTGGATTTGTAGCTAAACTTTCTTAATACAACTGTCCATGAATTTATTATGTAGCTATATTTTCAAATACACGTGTTCACGGAATTTTTTTTACTTAAATCTGGGTGTTTCTTTGTTTACATGTTTACAGCTACTGATGCCTACGAATGGGGAACGGGCATCTTATAAAAGGTGTAAGAGTTATGTCCAAAGAAAGCACCCTCTTGATCATGAAAGATCAGCAATAAGTCCCCTTATGTATCCATCATTGGTTAACAAGACTTGCCTATATTGAGATATAATAAAGTGGCAATCAATGTTAAGGACAAAATAAATGATAATTTGTGTTCTTATATAAAACAACAAAATTAAATTTGTGAGTTATTGCTTAGGTATCGTGCTTTGTGCCTTTTGATAAATTTCTATTATTTTCCATAGTTATTTCAATTTCTAAGGGCGCCAAAACCAATGAGAAACAAAATGGATTACT
This sequence comes from Rutidosis leptorrhynchoides, assembly GCF_046630445.1. Taxonomy (NCBI): domain Eukaryota; kingdom Viridiplantae; phylum Streptophyta; class Magnoliopsida; order Asterales; family Asteraceae; genus Rutidosis; species Rutidosis leptorrhynchoides. The sequence continues at coordinate 86,140,805 of NC_092336.1, read as the reverse complement.
CAATCAACATGATTAATTTCATAAAAGTACAATAAATTATTTCTCCTACAGACAGATTTTATAATAAATATTAGTTAAAGAGAGAGAATATAACCATCAAATATCCCGAATAGGCAGACAGTTTGTCCATTTATTTTGCAAGTCTTGACATCATAAAAATCTTCCATGCTAGCTCTTTTGCCTCTAAAACTTGAATAACCGCAGCTCAGTTTTCCATCTTCACTGTAAATACGAATCAGCATGAAAACATGTAAGTAAAAGGTTGAAACAAAAAATTAGCAAAGAATACTACATAATAGTAACAAAATATTCGGAAGGCATCTTTCTCACTTCTCAGTTATCAGATATCTAAGATTCTATCTAACCAAACTGTTTAAACCTTTGATTTATAGATCACTACACCAGCAACCCTAAAAATAATCAATCTGAAAGACGCATAACAAGACTCTTTAAGAAGATAAATATGCTTTGATAGGTAGCCCTCTTAACACTTTCATTTCAATAATCGATAACTACATAATATTTCCTAGCTCGTCATTAGAATCACTATCATTACATAGCACAGTTATTTTACCCCACCCTATTGAGAACCAACTTAAACCAATTTTTCTTTATATACTAATATATATATAGATATAGATATATAGATGCAGTCACTGAGAAAGTATGATCTTCGGGAAAACATTTCATGAAAAATTATTGCCCCGTAACCAATAGAGTGAATTAACAGAGTAGAAAAAAGGTCCCCTTTATTGATAACATTCACACACGAGTCTTGCAATGATTTAACAAACATTACCCAGACAAGATTTATTAGGCTAGCCAATTTTGGAACAAGGTAGACATGAGTTAGACTCACAATTGAGGCAGTGAAACGTCAGTACTACTTCGATTTGGAAGAAAAAAATTTAATCCATAAATTTGGTGATACATGTGTGAAATATTGAAGACTAGAGTATCAATACACACAAAGACATTCATATAAGAAATATCAATGGCCTCTGTATTGAAAAATAACATCAACAGTAGAAACGCCTTTCATCGTTTAGTGGAAAGTCATTTTCACTTTAACGTATCGATACACATATTCACTTTCATAGTTTCATGTTTGAATAAACGGATTAATAGAACAGGGTATGTGTTACAATACACTTCTACATTCCAGGTGCAGTTAAAGAAATGATAAATAATAAATTGGAAAGAAGGAAATAACTAACAGGACAATCACCTCTTCCATCCTCCACTTGCATAGCTGCCATCATTATCCTTCTCAGATGAAGTGTTACTAGTCAAACCTCGATTAGCTGTTGCACTGGTATCCACCATCATCTTAGTCAAGGATGGAAATATTCGTTCAGATGGAAATCTGAGTGCAGAAATATTCTTCAGACTTCTTTTGGAACTCGCAAACTGAACCAATCCGTTTGCAACTTTCTGAATATTCCCAGCTTGTAGTATCAGTGTCTTGAGATGACTGCTGCATACCATCTAACAATCCACAAGCTGGTTTGTTGTATTTCGCCAAATCTTAACCTTAACAAACAACAAACCATAAGAACCGCAAATACATCATATTCGACGCAAAATGATATCTCATGTAATGTAACTATCTTCTTAAGGATATAAGATTAGTCGGACAATTGTCTTCCAATCAAGTCATCCAGCAATAAAATCTCCTTGTAATCATATGGAGTATAAACTTTCCTAAACAACAATGTCAATAACTCGAAAACTAGTTAGCTAATTGCTCATAATAAAGACTTCAACACACAGCAAATCACAGGTGTATCATATGTTATTAATTTAAACAAATAAAACCATTTCCAGCTCATCTGTAATAATTTAACACAAATCAGCTAAAAATAGAAAATAACACAGCCTTCACACATTTACTCCATATAGCATTGTATAAATAAACAATAATTATAATGTGATTATTTAAGCTCATATTAACAAATTCAATTGAAAATCAAAACATACAGATAACAAAATTAATTGAAAACATAACGAAAAGTGATCTGAATCTGAAGAATCTTACCTTTTTAGAGTGATTTGATACAGAACCGGGAAAATAAAAATAGATCTAAGAACATGTTAAATTAAATCGAATTAGAAATGAAAAGGTGTGGATCGGAATCTGAGATGCATATACGAGATCAGAAATAAAGGAGAAAATAGGGGGAATCTGAAACCCTAGAATTGGAAAATATAAAATTGAAAATTTAGGGGAAGTGAAAGAGGACGTTTTTGGGTGTTTTATTAGGTATGGGTGTAGCAGGCTAGCAGCAGTGGCAGTGAGCTCTGTCATCGAATACATTTGCCACGTGGCATATTCACGTGTCCCCTTTCAATCGGGTACAGATCCTTCGGATTCCCGTTTTCGGTTTTCTGAAATGGATACTACTACCGTATAATTTATATTTATTATTTATTATATTTATATTTATATTTTATATTTCTTTTTATTTTAAAGCCTTCAACCAAATCAAACTGTATGTTTTTCACAAAAAAAGTTGTTAGTCAAGTTGTGATTGACGGCAAAACTAGTAAACGAAACTAGCTCAAATAATTAAGAAACCACAATCTCCTTTTACCGAACCTACCGAATACCTGCACTACAAAATTATGTGAACACCTTAAACGGGAACAATGAGACAAAATGACGTCCAACCCCTATCGTCTACCATGTTTGAACTTACTATGACGAACCAAATTCGGAAGAAACCTCAAGAGACCGAAACTAGAGGACAATATAGGTTTATCGAAACTTATGGAATCAATGTAGAAGTAAACAATATTGCTATGGAGGAAACAAATTGGAATGTGGAGTCTCAGAAAAATCGAAATCAGAATGTTTTAAGGAAAAGAGATAAAGGGAAGGGCATTGATGGTGAAGGTAATAATAAGACATATTCCAAAGATAGAATTGAAACAAACAATCCTTTTTATGTATTAGTAGATGATGAGGGTAATGGTGATTGATGTTAAGTTTGTTAATACTGCTCCGAAATCAGGGTATTCTACATCTTGTTAGTCTCTTACTTTATATCTAGTATAGGTCATCGAGTTTCGCTCAAATTAGTGTTACTCATGTTGTAATCCTCGTTGTATCATTTCCTTGTCAATAAAATTATCTTGCTTTTCAAAAAAAAAAAAAAAAAAAAAAAAAAAAAAAATGTAGAAGTAAACAAACTAACTAGAGTGGAGGGTCAATGTAATCGAGAGCTATTTAAATAACCCAATTTGAATTGGATAGTGGTTCAACAAGTGTAGAAAGGATTTATGGAAAGTTACTTGTGTTTAGGAGATAACCGTTGAGAATTCGATATGATGGAATGTGAGGGTCCTGTTTGAAACCAAACGGCTTACACATGTGGATTAGATTACAGGTGAGAAGTTAGGGTCAATGGCGAGGCTTTTAGACCCACAACACAAGACTGCAACTAGAGAAAATATGTCATGATTGAGAAATTCAAGTCACGACTAGGAACATTCCGATATGCTAGGGATTTGTTGGTGATCGCACACTGCACACGTGTGCAACTTGCGAAGTGCGAGGTATAAGTCATAAATGAGAATATTTTTTTTCCGAGCAAGTTGTAACATCAAGGGTAATTTATATTTATGTTGGAAACATATACACATCAGTACATTACACATATAGTAAATTTAGATATCAACTTTCTTGCAATGATAATCTAATCGATGATCGATGATACTTTGATTTATGGAGCATATTAGCATGTCAGTAGCAAGATACGAACGACGACCATTTAACTTGAGGCTCGAGTTAATTAAATGGTGAGGATCGAGACCATTTAAGCCATATGGGTTCAGTTATGGATTAACACACATCTCATTGTTCCACCCTATGCATGTAGTGATATCTAGTAATCACATTTTTAGTACTTCAACATGAAAGTGTCATGAATTAGGTCTGCCCTATATTGTACAAGTTGATGATGTTAATGTTCATCACGAGACATTATGTCACTCAATCGATTTCTTTTAATCTCTTTAAAGTTTGTTCAGAACTATATGGTAGTAGCAAGCTTGAACACCCCTTTAATCGTTATTCAGTATTTTTTTGCACAAATACTTTTATGCACGTTACATGATACATCTGATAGAAAGATACATGAAGTATATGTTTAAAAAAATCAAAATTAAAACCATAGATAACTAAATTGTCTGCCACGCGTGCAAGTCAAGGCGAGGAACTGCACTGTGTTTTAACAGCATGAAGTCCCAGTTGGTTGGTGAACATTACAGTGCTTTTTAGACACCACAAGGACCATGGTTAACCACTTAACCCTGCCCACTATATATACTGGTGTCCTATTCAACATTACATTACTACAGTGAACAAGAACATTATGGTTCCAAAAAACGCGAGATGTGTGCTTTCATCCATACTTCTATTTATTGCGTAAGTAGAGAAGTACATAAAGATGAAAATGGATGTTTCATCAATTATTCGATATGAACCAACAAGCCAGAATAAGCAAGTTCAAAGAAACACAAATCGGATTTATATAACATAAATAATAAAAGGCCATATCTTGTTAATAACCATATTATTTCGACTGCATGGTACGACAAATCCAATATGGTGAGTTGTTTACACTTTAACATTTAAATACGAGACACATAAATCCAAACACGCATATGAGGGAACTAATGAAATCCTTCAAAGACCTTTCACCTCCTTTTTGACAAATGGTGGCAAGGCAAACGCAGCTCTATGCATCTGTTATAAAATATACATGCATCTTCATATCAGGTTTTTGAAAATTAAAAGAGGTCAAACATGGATAATTATTTGCAGATGGCGTCGATATACACTAGAGGGGTCAACATTGACCCATTTTGTAAGCACGACCTAATTTGGGTTATGCTTCATGTCAAACACATCAGATATAAGTTGAACTAAACAGTGTAGCCAAAAAGGAAACTGGTAGAAAGTCTACATCCTCCTCAAATTGGTTTATTCATTAATTTTGAACTGAAAGATCAATTTTGGTAAAAAGATCTGAACTTTGAAGTACCAAATGTTTGCATTCTTTGCTAAAAGACTAAAAAGTGTTTCCCTTTGTGACTCATTCCAGATTACTTCATGTTTTGACCGTTTACCCAACCCACCCATTTTGCCACCTCCAGCATACAACTTTGAAATTAGAGGTTACCTGAGAGTTGTAGAATCTAAGTTCTCTCTGATGCTCTAGTGCTCCCTCTAGCTTCTCAATAGGGTTTACAGGGTTCCTAAAATCAACAGGTGGTCCCTCCGTTGAACACAGTATAAATCCAATAACACCACTGCATAAGCAATTAACATGAAGAACAAAATGTGGTCATCAAATTGAACCAATGACATATTAAAAGCCACAAAACGCCTCTGAGGCCACCGAAACGGGATCTGGAACTAACTCTAACGAAGGCCTTAAGAGATATTTTTTGCGTGTATAAGAAAATTGGAGATGAAAGGAGTCGCACCTCGGATATGTGGGGACACTTGTCCATGCATAATGAACATTCTTGAATATTTTTTGGCAAACCGAGATCATATCCTGAATAAGATGAGTGTGGAGCCACATGCTCTCGGCCATGTTACAAAGAACACCACCAGGTCTTAATGCTCGTGCTAACATCTCAAAGAACGGCCTTTCAACTAGTTCTTGGGCAGGACCTACACACGAGAAACTGGTATAATTTTGATGAAATAATTATATTTTCTACATTTATCATCTCAAGTGTACACGTCACAGATTCACCGTATATGGGGGCTAGAGATGGCAACTTAACCCTATTTACTCTTTAATGAGTAATACAGGTTACCTTTTAGCTCTATCGGGTAATTTATAAAATAGCTTAAAAGGAAACAGTTCGAAAGATGTCCACAGTAAATTGTTGATGAATAAACCACCTAAATCATTAATCATAAACTTAGATTGACCATAAAACCTCCAAAAACATTTGACATGCAAATAAGTTAATAATATAATTGACATAAGTCTCTTGGGTCAACCCAACTCAACCCTTTTTACCCATTTGTACCCTAAACCCCACCAGCCTGATCCATCTGACACGCCCATTCTGCCACCTCTTATGTATAGAATTGCAAGTCTTACTGTTGCAATTTGAAATAAACAAAAAACTTACCGACGGGATCAGAAGAATCAACAATAATGGCATCATACTTTCCTTCAGGAATATTTCGTATAAACTCAACAGCTGTTAAGATTAGATCAACAAATTTAAAAAAAAAAAAAAAAAAAAAAAACTATGAGACCATTTTCAAATAATAAACACGGACAATGAAAAATGTGGAATTAACATCAATAAATAAGATGCCAAACGTCGCAAGAACGAAAGACGGCTTTTTATGAAAACAATATGTCATAGAATATATATTACCATCACCAACATGAAGATGAACACGAGGATCCTCAAAGCCAACAGCTAACTCAGGGAAAAACTTCTTACCAACCTACTAACAAAAAAATACACAATGAGCAAGGTTGTATAGACTAATCGGCCATGACCTTGTAGGGATTAATCGGTGAAGACGGGACTAATCAGATTGGACTTATTTTATATTATAATAAATTTCAAAATTATATGTTTAAAAATAGAAGAAGACCATAAGCATAAACATAAAAAGAGGCAGACTTTAACATAATTGTCTAGAAACATAAATCCAACTTTGATTTTGACCAAAATTTTGACCGACTTGGAGCGATTTTGAAAGAATAAATAAGACAAAATCAAACGTTGACAGACTTGACCCGTTGACCGATGTTGACTAGCGCTGACTGAATTTTTAGCCCGATTAGGCCTAGTTGAGTCGGACTAGTTCCAGAACCAAACAAATCCCCGACTAGTAGACCATGTTTTACAACATTGGCAATGAGCATCCAGAAGATCATACTAGAAACAAAACTCAATATATAAACTAACAGGAGATGGTTTCATCACATACATCTATAACCATCTTATCTATTTCACAAATATCAATCAACTCTACAGAGCTGTGGCGAGAAATTTCCCTCAGAACCCCGCCATCGCCACCACCCACCACTAGAACCTGTAGACACCAATAAGAATTAGTTTTTGACCATAACATATTACTTATAAAACATAAATATGTTGATGACTGGTAAGCAACACAAAAGACAATGATCCTTGCATTTTTCGGTGATTTGATGGAACAAAGAGGGAGATGGGCTATCATCTCCTGATAAGCGCATTCATCTTTCTCAGTCAGCTGAAGAATGCCATCAAGAACAAGTACTTTTCCATAGGTTACAGACTGCATATCAAATAAACAAATAAGTAAACATGTACATACATACATACAGATACAAATACATATTGATAGAATGGCATACCTCGAAAACCAGGACCTCTTGATACTCTGACTTCTCCTTGAACAAAATATTTTCTACAGCCAATGAATGTGCTTCCCCTGCATAAGAAATTACATAAAATGTAAAAATAAAAAAAAATGATAGGTCAATGTCTACCATACCCTTCAATCTCAACAAAATAAGAGAAAAGTATTCAAAAAGAATCTTTGATTTCAACAAGAGTAGATCTTGTGGACCTAACTAGTACTTGCCACGATATACACTTTCATATCATCAACAAATAAAAATATTTGCAACTCAAAATTACACGGGAAAAAAGTGTACCCTTTTCAGGAAAATACAACATATAAATTGGCTCTAGAAGAACCACATGTGGCTCTAGAAGTTTGTCTGTTTTCACATGGATACGTCATATGTGACTAAGTTGATAATATGAATATACGGTCATGCAGAAGAGAAAGCATCACAAAATATAACAAGTTAATAGGTACAATCAACGGAGAGACTTTATTTGTGAGAACATGTATGAGAGTTGATCCTTGTAAAGATTGGAAAAGCATGTACGATTAAGCAAGTTCTCATATCAGAAGTTTCAAGTTTTCTGGAAAAAAGATAATATTTATTTAAAAAAAATATTATACGTATCAATAGATCCTATATGTATTTTTAGATCATCATATTGGATTCAATGTGTATTCTACCACATTCCTTGATAAAAAACCCAACTTTTCTTGAAACGGTCAACAAGATAACCTATTGAACTCACAAGCAAGTATTTGTCAATTACACCTTCTATAAAAAAAAGGGCTTTGAAAGCAACATTTTTTGAATACACAGCAATTTAAATGATACCTGGCCACATGGGGTTGTTGAAGTACATTCTTTTTCCCACTTCATCTGCAATTAGTATAATATCCAAAACAAGTTAAAAATGAAAACCAACCAACATTTCAACCAGTCGAAGGGATAATTCTTATGGTTGTCATCATATATAATAAACACCATGAAACGTAAGAATAGAATTATAATAACAACCGGAAGAAGACTGCGGTTGAGAGAACCATCCGGAAACAACCGTAGCATGACAATTTGCTTCAAGTTCAGGATCGGGTACACATGCTCGGGCTTTCAAACAACATGAAGGAATAGCATCCTCATTCACCTTCCCATCCATATTCTTCTGGCATCCCAAATCTCTTCCTGCGTCTCCCCCCATATTTTCGCCTTTTCTTCTCCAGCTCCAGCCTCTACAACCAAATAATTAAATATCAGATAACGTCTGCTAAAACCTAATTTTTTTTTGTTATTTCGTCTAAAATAAGCTAAAATTCACTTGTATCCAAACACTTACAAAGTGTGTATTGGTATGCTATGCACACCTAAACTATACACTGCCAAAAACCTCACACAAATTATTCAGCTTATTATCATATTATCATGAAACTTGCATAACAATAGTCCAAAAAAGCCAGTACCATTTGAACATATACAGAACCGGAAAGTATTAATTACAAAAATTGAAACTTTTATAATTTGCAACAGTTAATAACAGTTTGTATCAGGTATTTTTTTATCTTATTGTGTTAGATTATGTAAGTACTGTATATAACTGGCACAATAATGAAAGTAAATAATAAAATTAAACAAATATCAAACTAGCTAGGGATTACGGTTACAAATGTCTATCCTTAACATATATATTTAACCATCGAACGATGTACACAAAAAATGTCGATATACAACCCTAAATTTTGAATCGATGGAATATAAAAAAGAAAATTGCAGAATTATATCGTACCTGTGATAGAGTCAGTTCTGACTGTATAATTGTTAATGGATATATATAGATATAAGATTTGTATACGTAATTTAGGTGATTAGGTAACAAAAAGAGAGCGTAAAAAGAACGAAAATGCGCAGAAAACAAAGAGGGTTGGGGGTTTCTTTGGGGACGATGAAAACTTGTGCACACATGCGAATAAATGCCAAGTGTAAATGACTGATTTACCCTTAATAGTATATGCCACGTGGATGCACGTTTTCCATTGGTTTAAAACTTTTAAATAGAATAAAACTTTATTGAAATCACCATAAAAGGTCCACGTGATTCGTTTGTAGGGAAAAAAAAAGAAAAAAAAAGGACAAAGTTACACAGTTAGTCCCTTAACTTCTACTTAATATTCACTCCTCGTCCCTAAACTTTTTTCTCAGAACGACCCTTTAGTTTTAACTTTTAACGCGAGATGTCTCTCCGTCAAAAAATAAGTCCAATCATGATTCTGACATGTGAGGGTAAATTCGTCTTTTTCACTATTAAACAGTACCCTTCTCATACCTTCCTGCTCCATTCACCTTTTTCTTCGTCACATTCATCATCTCATCTTATTCCAAAATCATAAACTCTTATCAATTACAAAAATGTTGATTTATCCATCTTGTCTTGCAGCCAGTGTTGTAAATCTCCTTATTTCTCTCCGAGATCTTTCCAAGATCTCGTTTTAAGAAGGCAACCGAGACGAGATCTCCATCTCTCGAGATTTCCTAGTCAACATGGTCAAACTTGGTTAAAGTCACGATTTCTCGAATTATCTTGCTCATATCTCGGGATTTCTCATACAATCTTGTAATTTTTTGGATTTTCTCACTCATTTCTCAGACTTTTTTGTGAAATCTCGTAAAAATGTATATAAATATACATATATTTAGTTATATATATAAATTTATACTAAAAATTTAAAAAGTCAGCGTAAGTCAACGTCCGAGATCTCCCCGAGATTTTTTCGAGATACCGAGATCTCCCAAAATATGTCCAAACGAGATCTTCCCGAGATCCGAGTTCTCCAACCTTGCTTGCAACTCATCAAATTGGTCTCCGGTGAATTTCTTATTTTTAAAAAAAAATAAGAAATTCACTAAAGACAGAACCAGCTCTTGATCTCAACTGTTGACATCATATAAATCTATTGATCTTGAGAAACCTTAATACACTACAGCTACGGATGGATCTTAATCTGAATCGCTAATTAAAAAGATGATGACGATGCATGATGAAGATGACGATGCATCCGATTCTAGATCTGGATCTTGCTCCACATCATCTCTACAGCGACGGATCTTAATTTGAATCAACGGCGAATCTTTGGTTACTGACTTGAAGAAAGGATAAATGTTTGAACAATAAGAGGACGGTTGATGGTTTGCTCAGTTCGTTGCTTTGCACGATTAGGTCATTTTTCGGCGGTGGTGTGTAACAACCCAACCCGTTATCCTTCCAAAATTGCAGCATAAAAAAAAAAAATTAAAGCAGGGCTGACCAGGAGGGGTGCGCGGCGCGCACACGCACCTGTGCGCGGCGTGCACACCCACCTGTGCGCGGCGCGCACAGGGCCTGGTAGCCCGCTGTCCACTTTTTCCATTTCACGCGAAAATATCTTCGACTTTCCGACATATTTAGACGAAACGCTTTTCACAATATGTTCATATAAGTAAAAATATCACATTTCAATCATAATATAAGTTTTACAAAACGGGGCCCACATCGGCCTTTTTACGAGTTTCGTTCAAAAGAATAAAAGTTCGACCATAAGAGTTTTAATTTCCAAACGACACTATGAGCATGGTGTTTGGGGGTTAAACTACCCAAATCTCGGTCAAACTCCAAAAGCACTTGCATCCCAAAAACGTCACCTAACAACCAAACGGGATCTCTAGTCCAACCGAATGCCCTTACCCTTATCAACGCCGGAGCCTATAAAAAGATAAACAACGAGAGGGTAAGCAAAGCTTAGTGAATGCAATAATTACATACACACATATATAATATACCTACATGCAATCACTTACACACATACCGCAAACGTGCTAGCAACACATTTAGCTTATCATCATAAGTACAAGGCTAATAGACTCCCATACCCCAAGCTAGCACAACAATAGCATATATATAACTCAAACAATATAATATGCTTACGCTACAACACATTGACCATTATTAACCATAACACACACAGGGAATGGTACTCGCACAATAACCGTTGGTACTCGCACAATGACCGTTAGTATGCACTAACCCCCTAGGTGGACGTCCGCACTTACCGAACCACCCTTCACGCACATGTGGTCCCCATCGTACAAAAGAATAGTGAATCCACACGCCCGGATAACACTATAGTGAATCCACACGCCCGGATAACACTAACCACAAGCCCGCAAGCAAATACACTATATACGCACATATATAATTATTCCACTCACCTTAACGCCTTGGTGAGAAATCAAACTCGTAACCTTCAACGCGACGTACCTATTACATTAGGCATACAAATCAATCACCCAATCAAGTTGGTCAACCAACTCGCACACCATTCAAGTGTCATTTTGACCCATTTTAAGATCAACACACCCTTTTGGGTTACCCATATACCCAAATAACACCCATTTACCAATTAGCTAGGTGTGCTAGTAATTTACTAACCAATTGAGACTCATAAACATCAATTAACACTTTGAAACCCTAGGTTAGTTACCATTGAGTCTTAATGACTCAATCTTACCCAAGAACACCCAAAATCATCACATATGGGTTTTATGTTCATCATTAATCCAAACCCTAACCCTTAAACTAATTAAAACAAGGAAATCAAGATTAGAGCTTACCACCACAATCACAACGTAGCTAGTGATGGGATGAACAACTTTAAAGCACGCGATTTAACCCGAAAGTGTGATGCCCCGTACAAAACCATCGTGTACGAATCATCAACAACAGGATCATTACAAGGTTAAGTACTATATGCTGTAATAAAAGAAGTTGCATTCACGATAAAAAGATGACGTCATAACCGACGTCAATTGTTTTACACCAACAGTATGCTTCTACGAATAGCAAGCATGGATAAATGTATGTGACCCTTAGGTCGTTACAAAACATAGTTCAAATGTATAAAAGTTTGAATGCAAGATAAACAGTTCATGCGGTGATAACACTAGAGCAGCGGGTGCCTACGGCAAGTCTAGCACGACAGCGGAAGCAAATAACCTTAAGCACCTGAGAAAAACATGCTTAAAAACGTCAACACAAAGGTTGGTGAGCTATAGTTTAAGTATAACAGTATGTAAGGTAGGCCACGAGATTTCTGAAATGTCCCGTTCTTATTGATTAAAAACGTTCCATATTAATTGATTTCGTTGCGAGGTTTTGACCTCTATGTGAGACGTTTTTCAAAGACTGCATTCATTTTTAAAACAAACCATAACCTTTATTTCATAAATAAAGGTTTAAAAAGCTTTACGTAGATTATCAAATAATGATAATCTAAAATATCCTGTTTACACACGACCATTACATAATGGTTTACAATACAAATATGTTACATCGAAATCAGTTTCTTGAATGCAGTTTTTACACAATATCATACAAACATGGACTCCAAATCTTGTCCTTATTTTAGTATGCAACAGCGGAAGCTCTTAGTATTCACCTGAGAATAAACATGCTTTAAACGTCAACAAAAATGTTGGTGAGTTATAGGTTTAACCTATATATATCAAATCGTAACAATAGACCACAAGATTTCATATTTCAATACACATCCCATACATAGAGATAAAAATCATTCATATGGTGAACACCTGGTAACCGACATTAACAAGATGCATATATAAGAATATCCCCATCATTCTGGGACACCCTTCGGATATGATATAAATTTCGAAGTACTAAAGCATCAGGTACTTTGGATGGGGTTTGTTAGGCCCAATAGATCTATCTTTAGGATTCGCGTCAATTAGGGTGTCTGTTCCCTAATTCTTAGATTACCAGACTTAATAAAAAGGGGCATATTCGATTTCGATAATTCAACCATAGAATGTAGTTTCGCGTACTTGTGTCTATTTTGTAAATCATTTATAAAACCTGCATGTATTCTCATCCCAAAAATATTAGATTTTAAAAGTGGGACTATAACTCACTTTCACAGATTTTTACTTCGTCGGGAAGTAAGACTTGGCCACTGGTTGATTCACGAACCTATAACAATATATACATATATATCAAAGTATGTTCAAAATATATTTACAACACTTTTAATATATTTTGATGTTTTAAGTTTATTAAGTCAGCTGTCCTCGTTAGTAACCTACAACTAGTTGTCCACAGTTAGATGTACAGAAATAAATCGATAAATATTATCTTGAATCAATCCACGACCCAGTGTATATGTATCTCAGTATTGATCACAACTCAAACTATATATATTATGGAATCAACCTCAACCCTGTATAGCTAACTCCAACATTCACATATAGAGTGTCTATGGTTATTCCGAAATATATATAGATGTGTCGACATGATAGGTCGAAACATTGATACGTGTCTATGGTATCTCAAGATTACATAATATACAATACAAGTTGATTAAGTTATGGTTGGAATAGATTTGTTACCAATTTTCACGTAGCTAAAATGAGAAAAATTATCCAATCTTGTTTTACCCATAACTTCTTCATTTTAAATCCGTTTTGAGTGAATCAAATTGCTATGGTTTCATATTGAACTCTATTTTATGAATCTGAACAGAAAAAGTATAGGTTTATAGTCAGAAAAATAAGTTACAAGTCGTTTTTGTAAAGGTAGTCATTTCAGTCGAAAGAACGACGTCTAGATGACCATTTTAGAAAACATACTTCCACTTTGAGTTTAACCATAATTTTTAGATATAGTTTCATGTTCATAATAAAAATCATTTTCTCAGAATAACAACTTTTAAATCAAAGTTTATCATAGTTTTTAATTAACTAACCCAAAACAGCCCGCGGTGTTACTACGACGGCGTAAATCCGGTTTTACGGTGTTTTTCGTGTTTCCAGGTTTTAAATCATTAAGTTAGCATATCATATAGATATAGAACATGTGTTTAGTTGATTTTAAAAGTCAAGTTAGAAGGATTAACTTTTATTTGCGAACAAAAGTTAATCCTTTGACGACGTCGGTAATTGGGGTAAGAAATGAGGTTTTTAGGTTATTACGAGACTGTTGGTCATTACGTAACCCTCGTCCCTTTGACAACGTTACAACACGTTGTCTTATTAACGGCCATAACAGTTATGTTCCACAAGACCAAGGATGGGAAGTAGTCCTAGTAAAACCAGAATGCATGACTTGTTTCTGGACGTATGAATTACGTGTCTTTATTGCCTTTGCTGAACGACTTGTGTACTAGCTAGAATTATCTTCACAACTATCTTGTATCAAAGTTATTGTGTGCTATATTCCATGCTTTATGTAAAATAAGCGGTATTGTAAGTTTGTAAAATATTGTATAAAAGTTTGAACGCGAAATATTATTATAATCAGTTTTTCATATAGAATTGTAGTAGTTGAATTGTATATTAGCTACTAAGTATGAACTTAACAGGTAGGTACTACCCGAATTTAAACTTATAAAACGCTAATATGAAGAAAAAGCTTTTATAAATGAGTTCATATTATGCTACGAAATACTATTAACTACTCTTAATATTCTGTATGATTAGCTTGTTCCATTTGACTATTTTGAAGGAAATGGCACCGACTACTCGACACACCTTGAATATGAATGAAGAGGAATTCCGTACTTTTCTAGCTTCAAACATAGCCGTAGTACAGGCTGCGCTACATACCAACAATAACCTTGGATCTAGCAGTACAGAAAATCGTGTAGGATGCACCTACAAAGAATTCACTGCCTGCAAACCTTTGGAATTTGATGGAACCGAAGGACCGATCGGATTGAAACGGTGGACCGAGAAGGTCGAATCGGTGTTTGCCATAAGTAAGTGTACTGAAGAGGACAAAGTGAAGTACGCTAAGCATACCTTCACAGGTTCTGCGTTAACATGGTGGAATACCTATCTAGAGCAAGTGGGACAAGATGATGCTTACGCACTACCGTGGTCAGCATTCAAGCACTTGATGAACGAGAAGTACTGTCCTAGAACTGAGGTCAATAAGCTCAAGACAGAACTTAGAGGGTTACGAACCCAAGGATTTGATATTACCACGTACGAAAGACGATTCACAAAATTGTGCCTATTGTGTCCGGGAGCGTTCGAAGATGAGGAAGAGAAGATCGACGCGTTTGTGAAAGGATTACCGGAAAGAATCCAAGAAGATATAAGTTCACACGAGCCCGTCTCCATACAACAGGCATGTAGAATGGCTCACAAACTAGTGAACCAGATTGAGGAAAGAATTAAAGAACAGACGGCTGAAGAGGCCAATGTGAAGCAAGTCAAAAGAAAGTGGGAGGAAAACGGTGATAAGAATCACCAATACAATAACAACAGCAATTACAATTATAATCGCAACAATTATACCAACAATCGCAACATCAATCGCAACTACAACAAATGGCCCAACAACAACAACAACAACAACAACAGCAGCAGCAACTACAACAATCATCCGAACAACAATAACAACCGCAACAACAACAACAACAATCAGAAGCAGCTATGCCAAAGGTGTGAAAAGTATCACTCGGGGTTCTGCACCAAATTTTGCAACAAGTGTAAAAGAAATGGTCATAGCGCGGCGAAGTGTGAGGTCTACGGACCAGGGGTTAACAGAACGAAAGGAACAAATGGTGTCGGAACGAGTAATGGCGGAGCAAGTAGTGTCGGAGCAAGTTATGCCAATGTAGTTTGTTATAAATGTGGAAAACCGGGCCACATTATTAGAAATTTCCCGAACCACGAGAACACGAATGGACAAGGTCGCGGAAGAGTTTTCAATATTAATGCGGCAGAGGCACAGGAAGACCCGGAGCTTGTTACGGGTACGTTTCTTATTGACAATAAATCTGCTTACGTTTTATTTGATTCGGGTGCGGATAGAAGCTATATGAGTAGAGATTTTTGTGCTAAATTAAGTTGTCCATTGACGTCGTTGGATAGTAAATTTTTACTCGAATTAGCAAATGGTAAATTAATTTCAGCAGATAATATATGTCGGAATCGAGAAATTAAACTGGTTAGCGAAACATTTAAGATTGACTTGATACCAGTAGAGTTAAGGAGTTTTGGTGTGATAATCGATATGGACTGGTTGAAAGAAGTGAAAGCAGAGATCGTTTGTTACAAAAATGCAATTCGCATTATACGAGAAAAAGGAAAACCCTTAATGGTGTACGGAGAAAAGGGCAACACGAAGCTACATCTTATTAGTAATTTGAAGGCACAAAAACTAATAAGAAAAGGTTGCTATGCTGTTCTAGCACACGTCGAGAAAGTACAAACTGAAGAAAAGAGCATCAATGATGTTCCCGTCGCAAAAGAATTTCCCGATGTATTTCCGAAAGAATTACCGGGATTACCCTCACATCGATCCATTGAATTTCAAATAGATCTTGTACCAGGAGCTGCACCAATAGCTCGTGCTCCTTACAGACTCGCACCCAGCGAGATGAAAGAACTGCAAAGCCAATTACAAGAACTTTTAGAGCGTGGTTTCATTCGACCAAGCACATCACCGTGGGGAGCTCCTGTTTTGTTTGTCAAGAAGAAAGATGGTACATTCAGGTTGTGTATCGACTACTGAGAGTTGAACAAACTTACCATCAAGAACCGCTACCCACTACCGAGAATCGACGACTTATTTGATCAACTACAAGGCTCGTCTATTTATTCAAAGATTGACTTACGTTCCGGGTATCATCAAATGCGGGTGAAAGAAGATGATATTCCAAAGACTGCTTTCAGAACACGTTAAGGTAATTACGAGTTTATGGTCATGCCGTTTGGTTTAACTAATGCACCAGCTGTGTTCATGGACCTTATGAACCGAGTGTGTGGACCATACCTTGACAAGTTTGTCATTGTTTTCATTGATGACATACTTATTTACTCAAAGAATGACCAAGAACATGGTGAACATTTGAGAAAGGTGTTAGAAGTATTGAGGAAGGAAGAATTGTACGCTAAATTTTCAAAGTGTGCATTTTGGTTGGAAGAAGTTCAATTCCTCGGTCACATAGTGAACAAAAAAGGTATTAAGGTGGATCCGGCAAAGATAGAAACTGTTGAAAAGTGGGAAACCCCGAAAACTCTGAAACACATACGCCAGTTTTTAGGACTAGCTGGATACTACAGAAGGTTCATCCAAGACTTTTCCAGAATAGCAAAACCCTTGACTGCATTAACGCATAAAGGGAAGAAATTTGAATGGAAGGATGAACAAGAGAAAGCGTTTCAGTTATTGAAGAAAAAAGCTAACTACGGCACCTATATTGTCATTGCCTGAAGGGAATGATGATTTTGTGATTTATTGTGACGCATCAAAGCAAGGTCTCGGTTGTGTGTTAATGCAACGAACGAAGGTGATTGCTTATGCGTCTAGACAATTGAAGATTCACGAGCAAAATTATACGACGCATGATTTGGAATTAGGCGCGGTTGTTTTTGCATTAAAGACTTGGAGGCACTACTTATATGGGGTCAAAAGTATTATATATACCGACCACAAAAGTCTTCAACACATATTTAATCAGAAACAACTGAATATGAGGCAGCGTAGGTGGATTGAATTGTTGAATGATTACGACTTTGAGATTCGTTACCACCCGGGGAAGGCAAATGTGGTAGCCGACACCTTGAGCAGGAAGGACAGAGAACCCATTCGAGTAAAATCTATGAATATAATGATTCACAATAACCTTACTACTCAAATAAAGGAGGCGCAACAAGGAGTTTTAAAAGAGGGAAATTTAAAGGATGAAATACCCAAAGGATCGGAGAAGCATCTTAATATTCAGGAAGACGGAACCCGGTATAGGGCTGAAAGGATTTGGGTACCAAAATTTGGAGATATGAGAGAAATGGTACTTAGAGAAGCTCATAAACCCAGATACTCAATACATCCTGGAACGGGGAAGATGTACAAGGATCTCAAGAAACATTTTTGGTGGCCGGGTATGAAAGCCGATGTTGCTAAATACGTAGGAGAATGTTTGACGTGTTCTAAGGTCAAAGCTGAGCATCAGAAACCATCAGGTCTACTTCAACAACCCGAAATCCCGGAATGGAAATGGGAAAACATTACCATGGATTTCATCACTAAATTGCCAAGGACTGCAAGTGGTTTTGATACTATTTGGGTAATAGTTGATCATCTCACCAAATCAGCACACTTCCTGCCAATAAGAGAAGATGACAAGATGGAGAAGTTAGCACGACTGTATTTGAAGGAAGTCGTCTCCAGACATGGAATACCAATCTCTATTATCTCTGATAGGGATGGCAGATTTATTTCAAGATTTTGGCAGACATTACAGCAAGCATTAGGAACTCGTCTAGACATGAGTACTGCCTATCATCCACAAACTGATGCACAGAGCGAAAGGACGATACAAACGCTTGAAGACATGCTACGAGCATGTGTTATTGATTTCGAAAACAGTTGGGATCGACATCTACCGTTAGTAGAATTTTCCTACAACAACAGCTACCATTCAAGCATTGAGATGGCGCCGTTTGAAGCACTTTATTGTGATGACCCAGAAATTTCGACTAAATTTAAACTTAATCTTTGTATGATTAACATTTCCGACACGATAAGCAAAGTCTGTAAAACTGAATCTCAAAATTTTTGAATTACTTTTATATATTTAAATACCTTCGGTTGTTTTCGACGATTCGCGAACAATTATATGTAAAAAGATACATATATACTATAACATGAAAAGGTAACAATGTATTAATTGTTTGATACCGTACATTAAACTTATTAGTTTAAATATCTATTTGAATGTATATGATAAGTTGAAATATTTATTATTAAAATTTATTTATAAATAACGTCCAATGTGTATTTAAAAACTGATTTATGTATATTAAAAAGATATATACATATATATAATAAACGATAGTAACATTCGTTTATTGATTCAATTGATATTTAGATAAGTTAACTAAAGCGTTTAAGATGAACCAGTTAAACACTAATTTGCTACAGTGTTTTCAAATTGCCACATTACTCAAAATGCTACAGTGTTTTCGAAAATCACTATTTGCTACAGCAATCATTAACTATACTGCTCAAACCTATAGATATACGTATCTGTTCATCGCAGAATAACCATTTTCATTCAATTTCATATTCTGATTTCGATAGATCAGAATCCAAGTCAAGATTAAACGAAAAACATCACTCTTAGATTCCTACATCTTTCAAAACCATGCTTCGAAAACCATGCTTTGAATTCAGAACAGTACTAGAACATCATATGATTACATTTTGCGTTCAAACCCATCGAAATTCTTGGAAACACTTCAACTAATGAACAAACGAGAAGACAAACCAACTACACGATATCTACGAGAAGAAAGATTTGTAATTATAATCATATATCTGGAAAGCTCTCGAAACCTAAGTAAAACTTTAACACGTATCTGTGATAAATCCTTCGGCATTATCATTACTGAAAATAACCTTGCAATTCCTTTTTAAAAGTATCCAGTATTATCACCCATTCAACTAGTCAACGACGACCTTTCAGACTTATAACTTTGGCATATACGTTTTTGTTACTGGGGAACCTTTTATGTTCCACCATATTAGCAGTAAATGTACCAGCGACTCCGTCACTCTGCTATTTGAAACTCTCCGGAAATCACTATATATACATTGAAACCCTATCATGTACTCATCCACATCTTGTAACAATAGTTGCCATTCCAACTATCGGGAATTTGCAATCAGTATTTTGAAATCTTGCAGCACGTCTACGCCAACAGTTATATGTGTACATATAACGTCTACCTCCTCGAATTACATACTTCGAATGTGAAGTTTTTGAAAAACACCCCAAACTATGAAACTAGTTCTCTGAAATTAGAACAATGCTGATGAAGCAGCAAAAACTGTAAACGACCTTAACAGTCAAAAGTTTGATGATAAAGAATAATATGATGGTAAAGCTGAGAAAAAAAAAAGAAGGTTTGAAACTGGAAAACGGATTGAGCAAAGTATGAAGGAGGGCTGTGGATAAATCACAAAGACTAAACCTGCCTTCAAAGAATACAAATGATTCAGTATCTGCTGAAGTCATTAACGAATACCTTGCTCCTGATACTAAACCCCTACGGACAATATTCTTCATCATCCTCTGATATTAGAAATTCTAAAATATCATCGTATCTTTCATTATAAATATCCTCCATATTTCTGGAGATAATTTCATAATCATTCGTATCGAAAATCAATTTTCTCCTTGCGATATCTGTGTTACATCATAAAAGAAACTATTTTAGTTTCTAAATTCTGAAACTTTCAAGTTTAAAATATGAATATTTTGGAAGTGGTGTTGGGAGCTGAAGCATGAGTTAGTAATATATAATGACACTTGATCAACGTGATTATATTACAGTAAGTCATGCTGAGATTCTAATGGAACGTGATAAAGGTTCACAGATCCCACCCTCATCATGAACCATGTTACATAACTCATTCATTCTATATAATCTCTAAATATAACAAGAAAATATATTTCTTGATGATTCGGTCTTTTTCGAGGTATTCTGGTAATTTGACAAGTCAGATTGTACTATTACCATTTCTTTCTTAGAACATTATTTATGTTCATCTGAAACTTCATACCTACGAATTCTGGACCATTATCCGTTTGACTTAAGGTCGGGAAGAGAAAACAAAAGTATGAAGCTCCGAAATATAATGGAGAATATAAAGCCCGATAACAACCCCGAAATTACAAACCGTGTATATCAATGCGTATAGCAATATAAAGACACGGGAGAATGAAAAACACTATAACCCCAAGGTAATGGTAGAAGTAAGTAATTTCCTCTGGTGGTAGATGAAAAAGAAGAATGACAGATATGAAAGTTAGGAGTATATCAAGAATCAGAACTGGATGAAGCATTTCACAATTTGTTAGAAGTATGAAATAAGGAAGAAGATTATAGAAGTGGTGAAAATAAATGCAACGGAAGTGGTCAATTTATAGCAAAATATCGGACGCAGCAATAGAGGCAGATTACGCATTTAATCAAAGAAAATCCTAATTTCCGCAAATTCTGAAGAATCAAATCTTATTTAGATTATGAAGATTTTCTATTCCTTAAAATCCGGAAATCAATTGTTACTACATCAAGAGATAAGACGCATCTCTATTCTCCATTTCACTTGATTACGATAACTTCTCTCATACGCTTCGAGTAATTGGATTATTTTATCCATATTATTCAAACATAGATAAAACTCTATTATCAACTCATATTCGTCATTAAAACATTTTTATTGTTAGCCATGACGACCTCACTCAAATTTCGGGACGAAATTTCTTTAACGGGTAGGTACTGTGATGACCCAAAAATTTCGACTAAATTTAAACTTAATCTTTGTATGATTAACATTTCCGACACGATAAGCAAAGTCTGTAAAACTGAATCTCAAAATTTTTGAATTACTTTTATATATTTAAATACCTTCAGTTGTTTTCGACGATTCGCGAACAATTATATGTAAAAAGATACATATATACTATAACATGAAAGGTAACAATGTATTAATTGTTTGATACCGTACATTAAACTTATTGGTTTAAATATCTATTTGAATGTATATGATAAGTTGAAATATTTATTATTAAAATTTATTTATAAATAACGTCCAATGTGTATTTAAAAACCGATTTATGTATATTAAAAAGATATATACATATATATAATAAACGATAGTAACATTCGTTTATTGATTCAATTGATATTTAGATAAGTTAACTAAAGCGTTTAAGATGAACCAGTTAAACACTAATTTGCTACAGTGTTTTCAAATTGCCACATTACTCAAAATGCTACAGTGTTTTCGAAAATCACTATTTGCTACAGTGAAATTGACTTTGCTACAGTGAATTGCTACAGTAAAACACTATTTTAAAATGTATTTTTAACAAATAACGAGACGATGATTTATAGAAGTAAATGACCAAAATACTCGAAAGTTTAAGATATACTATGAGTGGTATAGTTTATGGATAACTTAAGGCTATATCTTGACAAAGGTACGTGTCACGAAACGTAAAATGCAAGTTTTCTCAGCGTACGAAAGGACATTCGAAAAACCAGAACCGGGACATAAGTCGAGTGATGACGTACGACTTATCGGAACAAAAATTACAAGTCAACTATGCACGTGAATTTAATATAATATATAATTAATTATTTAAATTATATATATTATATTAATATTTAATTATGTCGACAAGCTAGGAGCCAAAACAATGTGAGCTGTCCCTGGTCCTCATGCGAGTCGCATGGCCAGAAGGCCATTTCCATGCGAGTCGCATGACTCCAGATTTCAGGCCACATCTATAAATTTCAGTGTTTTCGCTCGATTTAAATCACACACATACACAAATATATATATACTCCGTAATATTATTTATTATTTATTATTATTATTATTATTATTATTATTATTAATAAGATTATTATTAATCTTATTATTTTTATTATTATTAGTGTTATTATTTTTGCGATACAAAAATAATAATGTACAAAAAATATTACGACGGAGTGCTGTCCAAGTAATTTTCAAAATATGTTTTCGAGCGGGAAAGAGCTAAGGAAAATATGAGTTATTGCCAAGGAAATTATGGGTAATGTTCGGGGGTATTTTTGTGAATCAAACCTCGTGTTTATCATCTCCGATGCGTCTACGTGCTTTCCTGCAATATTGTATATCAATATTAAACTGTGAGTTCATTGATCCCTTTTTATACATATTTTTGGGCTAAGAATACATGCGCTGTTTTATGAAATGAATACAAAAACTAAAACTGATTTGTGTGAGTTATAGTCTCCCTTTTTAAATACTTTAAATATTTTTGGGCTGAGAATACATGCAATTTATTTTAAACGCAATAAGACACAAGTACATACAAAATTCTACACTGAGTTAAACCGAAAATCCCTTAGCTTTGGTAACTAGTAGCTGCCAGTACATAGGATATGGACTGGTGGGCGCGAATAATTGTATATGGATCCATAGGGCTTGATATCCCCGTCCGAGCTAGAGCACTAGCCTTTTAACGGACGTATGCTATTTGAGAAGCGTACACGTTGGTTTGCGTGTATTATTAAGATGATTATACAAAGGGTACAAATTATATAAGCATTAAAGTTTAGTTACCAGGGTGCTCAATTTTGTAGAACCGATTGATAAACGTTTCGGATGAAACAACTGAAATCTTGTGATCTACCTTTTATGTAAAACCTATTGATAAACGTTTTGAATAAAACAACTGAACTTTTGTAATCCACAATGATATACGGATTATGTGTAATAATAAAACTATGAACTCACCAGCCTTTGTGTTGACACTTAAAGCATGTTTATTCTCAGGATTCTAGAAGTCTTCCGCTGTTTGCTTATACGTGATACAAGATATGTGCTTGGAGTCATACATGCTATATACAAGAAACTTGCATTCACCAAACCATTACCATGTATCTTATTTTGACTGTATTGTCAACAGATGTATTATTGTAAACCATTTAAATGGTGATTGTCTATACGTAGAAATCATCAGATGTTAAAAACCTGGAATTTATATATTCATTTATGAAATACCTTTTCAAACGAATACAATGTTACAAAATGTATCACATAGAGGTCAAATACCTCGCAATGAAATCAATGAATGACGTGTTCGTCCATATGGATTTGGAGCGATCGTCACATTTATGGTAGAAAGTGCAGGTCTCCTATTTGTTAGAGTGAAGTGGGGGATAGACAGATTACGGGTCTGGAGATAATACAAGAAACTACCGAGAAGATCATCCAAATTCAACAACGGTTGAAAACCGCCCAAAGTCGACAAAAGAGCTACACTGACATTAAAAAAAAAGATATAGAATTTGAAATTGGAGAGATGGTCATGCTTAAAGTTGCACCTTGGAAAGGCGTTGTTCGATTTGGTAAACGAGGGAAATTAAATCCAAGGTATATTGGACCATTCAAGATTATTGATCGTGTTGGACCAGTAGCTTACCGACTTGAGTTACCTCAATAACTCACGGCTGTACATAACACTTTCCACGTCTCGAATTTGAAGAAATGTTTTGCTAAAGAAGATCTCACTATTCCGTTAGATGAAATCCAAATCAATGAAAAACTTCAATTTATCGAAGAACCCGTCGAAATAATGGATCGTGAGGTTAAAAGACTTAAGCAAAACAAGATACCAATTGTTAAGGTTCGATGGAATGCTCGTAGAGGACCCAAGTTCACCTGGGAATGAGAAGATCAGATGAAGAAGAAATACCCGCATTTATTTCCAGAAGATACGTCAACACCTCCAACTGCTTAAAATTTCGGGACGAAATTTATTTAACGGGTAGGTACTGTAGTGACCCGAACTTTTCCATGTTTATATATATATTAAATGAAATTGTTATTTACATGATTAAGTGTTTCCAACATGTTAAGCAATCAAACTTGTTAAGACTTGATTAATTGAAATAGGTTTCATATAGACAATTGACCACCCAAGTTGACCGGTGATTCACGAACGTTAAAACTTGTAAAAACTATACGATGACATATATATGGTTATATATATAGTTAACATGATTTTATTATAAGTATGTATCTCATTAGGTATTTTAACAATGAGTTATATACATAAAAATGAGACTATTAATTTAAGAAACTCGAAAACGATATATATAACGATTATCGTTAAAACAACGTCTTACTAGGTACATATGAATCATATTAAGATATTGATACACTTGGTTAATTATGTTAAATGATAAGTAAATATATTATTAAGTGTATTAACAATGAAATACATATGTAAAAATAAGACTACTAACTTAATGATTTCGAAACGAGACATATATGTAACGATTATCGTTGTAACGACATTTAACTGTATATACATCATACTAAGACATATTATATATCATAATATCATGATAATATAACAATTTAACATCTAATTTGTTATAATAAACAATGGGTTAACAACATTCAACAAGATCGTTAACCTAAAGGTTTCAAAACAACATTTACATGTAACGACTAACGATGACTTAACGACTCAGTTAAAATGTATATACATGTAGTGTTTTAATATGTATTCATACACTTTTGAAAGACTTTAAGACACTTATCAAAATACTTCTACTTAACAAAAATGCTTACAATTACATCCTCGTTCAGTTTCATCAACAATTCTACTCGTATGCACCCGTATTCGTACTCGTACAATACACAGCTTTTAGATGTATGTACTATTGGTATATACACTTCAATGATCAGCTCTTATCAGCCCATGTGATTCACCTAACACATGTGGGAACCATAATTTGGCAATTAGCATGAAATATCTCATAAAATTACAAAAATATGAGTAATCATTCATGACTTATTTACATGAAAACAAAATTACATATCCTTTATATCTAATCCATACACCAATGACCAAAAACACCTACAAACACTTTCATTCTTCAATTTTCTTCATCTAATTGATCTCTCTCAAGTTCTATCTTCAAGTTCTAAGTGTTCTTCATAAATTTCAAAAGTTCTGGTTTCATAAAATCAAGAATACTTCCAAGATTGCAAGTTTACTTCCAAGTTTTCTAAATCCATTCCAAGTAATCATCCAAGATCAAGAAACCTTTGTTACTTATAGTAGGTTATCTTTCTAATACAAGGTAATAATCATATTCAAACTTTAATTCAATTTCTATAACTATAACAATCTTATTTCGAGTGGAAATCTTACTTGAAATTGTTTTCGTGTCATGATTCTGCTTCAAGAACTTTCAAGCCATCCAAGGATCCTTTGAAGCTAGATCTATTTTTCTCATTTACAGTAGGTTTATCCAAGGAACTTGAGGTAGTAATGATGTTCATAACATCATTCGATTCATACATATAAAGCTATCTTGTTCGAAGGTTTAAACTTGTAATCACTAAATTCTAAACTATGTTCTAGTGATTACAAGTTTAAACCTTCGAATAAGATAGCTTTATATGTATGAATCGAATGATGTTATGAACATCATTACTACCTCAAGTTCCTTGGATAAACCTACTTGAAATGAGAAAAATAGATCTAGCTTCAAAGGATCCTTGTATGGCTTGAAAGTTCTTGAAGCATAATCATGACACGAAAACAATTTCAAGTAAGATTTCCACTCGAAATAAGATTGTTATAGTTATAGAAATTGAATTAAAGTTTGAATATGATTATTACCTTGTATTAGAAATATAACCTACTGTAAGTAACAAAGGTTTCTTGATCTTGGATGATTACTTGGAATGGATTTAGAAAACTTGGAAGTAAACTTGCAATCTTGGAAGTATTATTGATTTTATGAAACTATTGGAATTTATGAAGAACACTTAGAACTTGAAGATAGAACTTGAGAGAGATCAATTAGATGAAGAAAATTGAAGAATGAAAGTGTTTGTAGGTGTTTTTGGTCGTTGGTGTATGGATTAAATATAAAGGATATGTAATTTTGTTTTCATGTAAATAAGTCATGAATGATTACTCATATTTTTGTAATTTTATGAGATATTTCATGCTAGTTGCCAAATGATGGTTCCCACATGTGTTAGGTGACTCACATGGGCTGCTAAGAGCTGATCATTGGAGTGTATATACCAATAGTACATACATCTAAAAGTTGTGTATTGTACGAGTACGAATACGGGTGCATACGAGTAGAATTGTTGATGAAACTGAACGAGGATGTAATTGTAAGCATTTTTGTTAAGTAGAAGTATTTTGATAAGTGTCTTGAAGTCTTTCAAAAGTGTATGAATACATATTAAAACACTACATGTATATACATTTTAACTGAGTCGTTAAGTCATCGTTAGTCGTTACATGTAAATGTTGTTTTGAAACCTTTAGGTTAACGATCTTGTTGAATGTTGTTAACCCATTGTTTATTATAACAAATGAGATGTTAAATTGTTATATTATCATGATATTATGATATATAATATATCTTAGTACGATGTATATACAGTTAAATGTCGTTACAACGATAATCGTTACATATATGTCTCGTTTCGAAATCATTAAGTTAGTAGTCTTATTTTTACATATGTATTTCATTATTAATACACTTAATAATATATTTACTTATCATTTAACATAATTAACCAAGTGTATCAATATCTTAATATGATTCATATGTACCTAGTAAGACGTTGTTATAACGATAATCGTTATATATATCGTTTTCGAGTTTCTTAAATTAATAGTCTCATTTTTATGTATATAACTGATATTACTCAAAATAGACATATCATTAGTCACAATATCAAGTCCTATCATCGGTTATTTCATACGAATTTGTAATATTTCCATTATTATTCCGTTGTATTGTAAATAAGCATAGAATCATTGAATACTTGAAGAAATGTTGAAGATAATGAATGAAACAACTCAAAGATCAAAACCAGAACAAGAAACGAAGAAACAGAAAAATGAAAGCTACAGTGCGCGCCGCGCACTATCCGCGCACACCACCGCGCACTCAAGACTTTGATCAAAACATTTGATTAAAATGGAAACCAGAGAGCACCCCGCGCAAGTTCAACAGAGCGCGCCGCGCACTTCGCCACGCACAAGTACCTGAAACGTCCAAATTGAAGTACGATCGTGAACTGGAAAGTAAAAGTGTGGTAGGTGAGTAGTGCGCTCCGCGTACCCCTTATGTGCGCGCCCCGCACAGTGCTTTCCAGCTACTTTTCAGCCTTTTTAAACCTCTTTCCAGCTTCATTCCAAGTGTGCCAGTTTTCTTTTTGTTCAGAGACGAAAACATATCATTCAAAACAGTTCTTGAGCTTATCAAAGTGCATCTAAACACTAAAATCATTGAAGATTCAAGGATCATTCAAGGGCTTCATCCAAGATTACTCTAAAAAGGTCAATCTTGTATTTACAATGAATTCTATCTTTGTTACTGTTATGTTTAAGTTTTCTAGCATGATTGTTGGCTAGTTCCTTTTATGTTCATCTAGATAAATAACCGAGATGTTGAATGTTTACTTTTGATTGATAGTTACCATGCACAATAGTTTGATGTTTGAATACAAGAACCATTCTTGTTAAGTTTAATCTTTTCGATTCAACTAGTTAGTATACTTGTTCAACTAAGAAACACCATCTTGCTGATTTAGTATATTGATTTACACCTATTGACAAGTGTTTGCCCGTCTTTTACCAAAAGGGGTGAGTTGCGTTCAAACGGTTAATCTATATAGGAATTTAAGAACGACTCTTGTAGATACTCTCAGATAGCTTAATTGATATGTGTAGTTGTCTAGGTGAACGATCAATTCCCTAGAATCTGTCATGCATATTTTCACTACTCAATTCCATATAACTAATAGGTGTTAGTAATTTGCCTTATCTAGTGACGTTTATAGGGATCTTATTACCACACTTAATTGATTACTTGGGTTGGGTGAATTGAACATTTAACCAGACCAAGGGAATGAACTAAGCTAAACCCTTAGTTGACATAGGAGTGGATCATGATCAACACACCATTGACTTGATCATTCTTCAAGTCTTTAGACTAGTTGAATTAGTTGATTACAAATAGGAGGTCTTAGATGACAAGAACATCACTTGCGTCGTGTAATCCCGTTTGAGTGTTTATTCAAGACTACTCTTGGTAAACCGATCAATTAGTTCTCGTGCATAACCAATCAATCCGATCTTAATCCTAAATAAACATTCACATCAAGGGTAAAAAGTCTAGATGAGCATATTTCATCTCTTTGATATCAAAACTATCTTAATTGCTTTCCTTGCACTTATAAACTTAAAAGACCAAAAATATTGTTTTTACTTTTACTCTTCTCTGATTTGGCTAATCGTTAAATAAGACACAAAACATAAATCTGGTACCTTTAAATTTCATTTACTTAGTTAATCATAATATAGTTTATAATTCTAGTTTGACTAATACAACTGTCCTTGGAACGATACACGGAACTAAACCAGTTACTATACTACTACACGATCGGGTACACTGCCCGTTAGTGTGTAGCAATCTTTAATCGGTATTTTTCCATATTATTTTATACGACAATTCATATACCACTTTACGACACATCAAGTTTTTGGCGCCGTTGCCGGGGACAGTTTTGTGTCAAAATAGAATTATTAACTGATTTGTGATTAAGTAGTTTCTTAATTATTTTAAATTATTAATAGTCTTTGATTTTTAAACTTATAGAATCGGTATGTTTAATGGTTTTTGTTAGTTGTGTGATTGACAGTTTATAGGTCGCATATGCCACATACCCGAAGTTCAGAATCTCCATTACTTACACCGTTTACAGAACCTGATAGAAAGCTTGGTAGGATTCCAAAAGAAGTACTTGAAATTTTTGAATCTTCATCAAAGCAAGAAACCTTTGATTCAGAATCAAGTACGACCAAGCCTCGATATTCAGACTTTGGTAAACCCGTTCAACCCCCAAATTTTGAAATGGAAGGAGAAAGACCGTTGGTACCACGACAATCAATGGCAGCAAAGATGAAAGCAACCCGGACCAGACAAGGTAGTGCTATTACTCCACCTACTGGTGAGGTAACTTTTGAAATAAAAGGACCTATTCTTCAAATGATTAATAACAGGTATCAATTTGGTGGTGGTCCGAATGAAGATGCAAACGAACATATTCGTCTCTTTCAAGAGATATGTCTTCTTTTTAAACTTAAACCAGAAACTGACCAGGCCATATTATTAAGACTTTTCCCTTGGACACTCCAAGGGGAAGTACGAAGTTAGTTAGATTCATTAGCCGAGGCTACGATAGAAACGTGGGATGGTATGTTGGAAAAATTTCTTAAGAAATATTTTCCAGCATCCAAGTCCGCGAGACTCCAACACGAAATTACCCAATTCTGTCAAAAGCCGATGGAAACCCTGTACGAAGCATGGAATTGATTTTCCAAAATGCTAAGAGGTTGTCCAAACCATGGTTTGGATACCTTTCAAAAGGTCCAAATCTTTTACAAAGGTTGTGATGTAGCAACCCGAATTTCAATTGACCAAGCGGCCGGTGGTTCTCTTATGGACAAAACCGAGCAAGAGGCTTATGAAATAATCGAGAAGCTAGCCAATTATTCTCATGAATGGCATCAAGAACGCCCAATTACTCGTAATGCTCAAGTCCAAAGCGCAGGCGCCTATGATGACCTTAGTTCCCTAAGTGTTAAAATAGACGGTGTTGCTCGAACCATGGATAAAATCACCAAGGAAATTCATAGTATGAAAGTAGGTTGTGAATACTGTGGTGGTCTTCATTTAGGAAAAGATTGTGATGCCGGTTTAACAATGGCTCAAAAAGAAGAAGTGGATTTCATAAGCCAAAGAAATAACAATCAATTTCAAGGAAGAGCCCAATTTAACCGGAACTTTAACAACCCCTACAACCCTCAAGGTCAAAATTCCAATTACCAACAAGGGTCAAGTAGTAGGTTCCAACAACAAACTCCGGGTTTTTATCAAAAACCCCAACAGGAAGAAAAAAAGTCAAATTTGGAGAGTATGTTGGAAAAGTTGATTTCATCACAAACTCAGCTTGTCACAAATATAAACCAAACCAACGAAAAAAACGAACACCAGTTTCGAAATCAACAAGCCTCAATTCAGAATTTGGAGAAACAAATCAGTGGTTTAGCTAGTTTACTTAGTGAGAGAAAACCAGGAAGTTTACCGGGCGATACCAATAAGAACCCCCGAAATGAGCACGCCAATGTTATCACCACACGGAGTGGTTTAGCATACGATGCTCCAAAAATGCCCGAAAATTCTGATTTCAGTGTTCCGTTGAACTAAAATGATGAACCGGTTAAGGAGCCGGAACAAGTGGTTGAAAAGGAAGAACGGGAAAAACCCGTAGTGACACCATATCAACCACCGCTCCCATACCCAAGAAAGCAAAAACAAGAAAGGCTAGAGGCCGAAAGGTCAAAATTCCTAGATATGTTTAAACAAATTAACATAAATATGCCTTTCATTGATGTAATCTCGGGTATGCCCAAGTATGCTAAGTTCTTGAAAGACTTACTTACTAATCGGAAGAAAATGGAGGAACTTTCATCCGTCACCATGAATGCCAATTGTTCAGCAATTTTGATGAACAAAATACCAAAGAAGTTAGCTGATCCTGGAAGTTTTACAATACCATGTCTCCTGGGAGATTTGGAATGCATTAAAGCATTAGCGGATTTAGGGGCTAGCATAAATTTAATGCCTTATTCATTATATGTTAAGCTAAACCCCGGGGTACTAAAACCAACCCGAATGGCAATTCAACTAGCGGACCACTCCGTTAAATTCCTCCGTGGAATTTTAGAGAATATGTTAGTAAAAGTGGGTACCCTAGTATTTTTGGCTGATTTTGTAATTTTGGACATGGAGGAGGACACACGTGTGCCTCTTATATTAGGTCGACCTTTCCTCAATACTGCTAGAGCTATGATAGATGTTCATGGGCAGAAATTGACCCTTAGTATTGAGGATATGAAGATTACCTTTTCCGTTGACCATGCCTTGCAATACCCCGAGTCTACTGATGATCAATGTTATTATTTGCAAATCGTAGACACATATTCGGAGTTGTTGCAGGAATTTCCAGAATTGCAAGGTACGGGAGAATGCATTTTTGCGAAAGGTGATGAAGAGAATATGGTGGAAGAAGTGGAGATGTTGACCACCTTGATGGCTAACGGTTATGAGCCAAATGATGAAGAGTACAGAAAGTTGGATTTGGGAAATGAATACCGATGTAAAACATCGATTGAAGAACCCCCCGTTTTAGAACTCAAGCCACTCCCAAAACACTTGGAATATGCTTACCTACAAGAAGGTTCTACTCTCCCGGTTATCATTTCATCCGAACTCTCTGTAAGTGAGAAGTCTAAACTTGTTTCCATGTTAAAAGCCCATAAAACGGCTCTAGCATGGAAAATTCATGACATCAAGGGTATAAGTCCCTCTTATTGTACGCATAAGATATTAATGGAAGATAACTATAAGCCATGTGTACAAAGACAAAGGCGACTCAACCCTAATATGCAAGAAGTTGTTAAAAAGGAGATTGTCAAACTCCTAGATGCAGGTCTCATTTATCCAATTTCGGATAGCCCTTGGGTGAGTCCGGTCCAATGCGTGCCCAAAAAGGGTGGCATGACCGTTGTCACAAATGAAGACGACCAATTAATTTCTACCAGGACTATCACGGGCTAGAGGGTATGTATTGATTACAGAAAATTAAATGATGCTACCCGAAAAGACCATTTTCCTCTTCCTTACATTGATCAAATGTTGGAAAGGTTGGCAGGAAAGAACTTTTATTGTTTTCTTGACGGTTTCTCGGGATATTTCCAAATCCCTATAGCACCCGAGGACCAAGAGAAAACGACCTTTACATGCCCTTATGGTACTTTCTCCTATCGACGTATGCCCTTTGGCTTATGCAATGCTCCTGCTACCTTTCAAAGGTGTATGGTAGCTATTTTTCATGGTATGATTGAAGACTTTATGGAAGTATTCATGGATGACTTTTCAGTCTTCGGTGATTCTTTTGACTCATGTCTTCATAATCTTGAGCGTATGTTGATTAGGTGTGAAGAATCAAATCTTGTGCTAAACTGGGAAAAATGCCATTTTATGGTAAAAGAGGGCATTGTATTGGGTCATAAAATTTCTTGTGCAGGTCTGGAGGTGGATAGAGCTAAAGTGGAAGTCATAGCCAAATTACCACCACCGTCAAATGTAAAAGGCGTAAGAAGTTTTCTGGGGCACGCCGGTTTTTACCGGCTGTTCATTAAAGATTTTTCCAAAATTGCAACCCCCATGAACAAACTTCTTGAGAAAGACGCTCCATTTGTCTTTACGGACGAGTGTCTTACCGCCTTTAACCTACTTAAAGCAAAGCTCACACAATCACCCATTCTCATATCGCCGAATTGGTCAATACCATTCGAACTTATGTGTGACGCTAGTGACTTTGCTATTGGTGCCGTCTTGGGGCAAAGAATTGAAAAACATTTCAAGCCCATTTATTATGCTAGTAAGACATTGCAAGGAGCCCAACTTAATTACACTACCACCGAGAAGGAACTCCTGGCAATCGTCTTTTCGTTTGATAAATTTCGATCCTATTTGGTACTAGCAAAGACGGTTGTCTATACAGACCACTCGGCATTGAAGTACTTGCTTGCTAAGCAAGATGCTAAACCCCGGTTAATACGTTGGGTCTTGCTTTTGCAAGAATTCAACATCGATATTAAAGACAAAAAGGGGGCCGAAAACCTAGCTGCCGATCACCTTTCTCGACTTGAGAACCCGAATCTTGGGGTTCTCCATGAGACTGTTATCCAAGATAACTTTCCAGACGAAAATCTCATGAAGATTGAGAAAATTGATGATCCATGGTTTGTAGACATAGCCAACTATCTTGCGGGTGGATTCCTAGAAATCGGTATGTCACATCAGAAATGAAAAAAAAAATTCAGTGACATAAAATACTATTTTTGGGAAAACCCGTATCTCTTCAAACGGTGTCCCGATGGGATAATCCGTCGATGTGTCTCCGGGGAAGAATGCAATCAGATTCTTCTCCAATGTCATCTTGGTCCCACTGGTGGACATTTCGGACCCCAAGTCACGGGGAGAAAAGTCTATGAGGCCGGTTTTTATTGGCCTACCATCTTCAAGGATGCCCACCAAGTATGTAAATCATGCGATTCTTGCCAAAGGGCAGGAAAAATTAGTCAGAAAGACGAAATGCCTCAAAACATAATCCAAGTTTGTGAGGTTTTCAACATTTGGGGCATTGATTTCATGGGACCATTCCTAAAATCTAATTCCAACCAATACATACTCGTTGCAGTTGACTACGTGTCAAAATGGGCGGAGGCAAAGGCTCTCCCCACAAACGATGCACGAGTTGTTATAATTTTTCTTAAAGAGCTTTTTGCCCGATTTGGTACCCCGAAATCATTAATTAGTGACCGTGGTACCCATTTTTGCAACACCCAATTGGAAAAGGTGTTGAAACGATATGGGGTAACCCATAAAATTTCTACATCTTATCACCCACAAACAAGTGGGCAAGTTGAAAACACGAATCGGGCATTGAAAAGGATCCTTGAGAAAACAGTTGGATCAAATCCTAAGGTGTGGTCAACAAAGCTTGACGATGCTTTGTGGGCGTTTAGAACCGCCTACAAAACTCCTATTGGAACCACACCTTATCGCCTAGTCTATGGGAAGGCATGTCATCTCCCTTTGGAGATAGAGCACAAATCACATTGGGCTCTTAAGACATGTAATCTCGATCTTACGGAAGCGGGAAACCTTCGTCTAAACCAACTTAATGAGTTGGATGAGTTGAGACAAAATGCCTATGAAAACTCACTCATTTACAAGGAAAAGACCAAAGTTTGGCACGATAACCGTCTCAAGAATCCAAAAGATTTTAAAGAGGGTGATCGTGTTTTGTTATTTAACTCACGATTTAATCTTTTCCCTGGAAAACTCAAGTCCCGATGGATGGGACCATTTGTGGTTAATAAGGTTTTTCCATATGGAACGGTGGAATTAAGGAACGCAAAAGGTGACACGTTTAAGGTAAACGGGCACAGGGTCAAACTATATGTTGATGGACCCATGAACATTGAAGATGAGGTCAACCTCGTCTTCGACCCCAAAGCTACCTAAGTTTGGGGGAAGAGTCGAGTGAAGCGACTCAATTTTTAAACCTTCACGAATGTTAGAATTAGGATTGCGTGATTTTGAGTGATTCTGTGTGATTTTTTTTTTTACTTCTGTGATTACCTTAAAGTTACCAACTAAAGCTAAACTGATCAAAAGCGAAAAACATTGAAGAACACATGGTGCGCGCCGCGCACCCTTGTTTGTGCGCCCTACGCACACCACTGAATTCATTAAATCGAGAAAAATTTTGATCAGCAAGCTTCCTGAGTTAGTCTCTGGTACACTCCGCGCAAAACCAAAAAGAAAAACACCGTGCAAGATTGTGCGCGCCGCGCACACTTCAGTGTGCGCTCCGCGCACCCCTCCGTTCAACTACTTTTTGGTTCAATTATTGTGGGGCCCACTTTTAATTCTCAACCACAAAAACCCTACCCCAATTTCTGCCATTTTTCATCCCCAAATTCTGCATCTATCTCTTCCAAACTCAAAAACCTACCAAACCCTAACCAATTTTCACCCAATCTTCACCAAATCTCTTCCATTTTCAAGCAAATTCAAGATGAGGAGAGTATGTTCATGTTCTTCTACTTTTTATTCTTTTTAATACATCGATTTTAATCTCTTAATTTCGAATTTGTTGAAGAATTTAAGTGGGTTTTCTTTAATTTCATGATTTTTGTGAACATTAACATGCTCTAATTATTATGTACACCTTGTATGCCTTAAAATTGAGATTCCATTGTATTTTTATGATATTCTTTTGAATCTAGGGTTTACATGCCAATAGAATTGCTAGCTTGATAATGTGTTAAGGATAGTTTGTAATTGGTAATTGTGGGTTGATTGAAGATGATTTTGGATGTTTTATGAGTCTTGTTATCTTGAATAAAAGTCTCAAAGTTGGAATGCTAACATGAATTGAATGAAAAATTGATAATGTAAGCATGAAAAGCTTTAGTGTTCCACTTAATTATGCTTGTTGTGATATGATTAATAGATTTTTGGGTAACAATAACATGATGAGTTAAATTGTGCTTAAGGATTATGTTCAAATTTGGTTTCTATAATGCTATACTAGTCATGATAATCTTTGCGCTTAAAATGATTTATTTGCTTGAAGGATTAACATAACTATTGCTATATGTATCTTTGAACATGTATTTTGATTTAACCTAACACTAACAAGGTATTATTTCTATATGCCTTTTTGTTTTGGTGTTGTTTCTTATGTGTAGACAAGGTTATCTAGTCAAGCGGCCCAACAAGGACAAGGTTCAAACCAAGGAAGACAACAAGCACCCGTACCGGATCAAAATGATCCTGCTGTTTGGTTAGCTTATGTCCGGGATCATGAGGACTACGCGGAAGAATATGAATGGGTGGTAAGAAAAAAATGTGAGGCCACTTGGTATTTTGACCCGGAACCATTGGTTCAAGCAAGAGAGTACAATAGAGTCGCACGAATGTTAGAGGTGAAACACCAATTGTCATCCGGACAACAAATCACAATTCAGGCATGGGAATGGGTTATGCGGATAAATGAAACCATTTACCCCGAGTTGTGCAAGGAATTCATCGCAACTCTGAACTTTCAATGCATTTTAAATCCGAGAGGGCAGGATTTTATGAGGTTTAGATTAGGAGGTTTGGCTCGATCAATGAGCCAAATCGATTTAGCTCGTGCTTTGGACATATATAACGAGCTAGATGATGATCAATTGGGTGCATATCTCCGAAAGACAGAGTATTACGATTCCAGCTACAATCCCAGAATTTTTTGGAGCGACATAAGTAATTACCAATTCGCTGCTAGTCGAAGCACATTCACGAAAATACATCATCAAGAGGCGAAGTTAATTCAGAGGTTGGTTTCTTGCACATTCAATGCAAGAAGGGAAGGAAACAACAAGGTAATGAGGCTAGACGTTTTTCTGATGGACAAAATCTACAATAAAAGTCCAGTTGATATTCCAACCACCGTGGCAAAATATCTAAACGAAACAGGGACAAGAAATATAAACCCTATTGTAGGTGGTCACTATATCACTCGAATAGCGAGCTCGTTTGGAATTAACTTTGACCGGCTAGTAGCAAATCCAGACATGATGGAACCTTTGGGAAGTATATACTATATCAATGCCCAATTTTTGCAGCTCGACCAACACAATCGGCTCATTCCCTTTGTTCCTAGGATGGAACCACCTCAAAACCCACCCCGTGCCCACGATCATGAAGCAGGTGGTAGCGGTGTCAGACGAGAAAATGTGCAGGAGGAGGTTCACATGGAGGAACCTGAAAGTGAAGAAGAATTACCTCAGTTTCAAAGGAGAAGGCGTAGGCAGACGCAAAGGACACGGGAAGAAGAGTTAGAGGAAGTGATTTTTGGTTTTCATGATTTTCGGGTTGGTTATCAACACAGAGATGACCAATATTAACGAATTTCAGGAAGAACAACGGGAGCATAATAGGGCTTCAAGGTATGATCAAAGGTGTGGGAATTACAGGGGCGATTGGCTTCGCCATAATGTTAGTTTGTATATGCAACACCCACAGGATTATTATGCCACTTCCTACCAAAACCCGACCTATTATAACACACCGAACAGAATTCCGAGTCCTCCCTTATACGATGAGCAAGCGGCTATGCAGGATGCACAGACGCGCTTTGAGGACCAATACCCGCGCGGGAGACCTCGAAATGATGGTTAAGGAACCTACTCCGGATGGCCTTTTGGTAATTTCTCTAGTGATGATTAGAGGGCAAATGTACCTTATTTGATGATTGGTAACAATTTGGTGATTTTTCAGAAACTTTGGTTTGTAATAATTTGAATATTTGTATTGTAGACTAATGTTTGTGGTGGTTGTGTTAAAAACACCATTTTTATCTATTTAATTTTTGTGTGCTTGTTTATTTCTTATTGTTAAGGTTTAGTGATGCTGGCATTAAGTTCAGCGACGTACAAACATTTTGGAATTTGTGCTAGAGATCAAGGAATGAACGATGTTCTTATGCTGGCATTAAGTTCAGCGCCATCGCTCACCTAAGTTTCACGATCTCGGGCTTATTATCAAGGTTTTTCGAAACTCTTTTCACACAAATGCCCTCGTGAATTTTTTTAAATTTTTTTTTGATTTTAAGTAATGAGGGCCTTACTTAATCTTAAGTGTGGGGGGAGGTAATTCTCTCGGGTACATCTTGGCTTACTTTCGAATTCTTAATGGAATGGTGAAATTTTTTTTGAAATTTTATCTTCATAAATTCAAATTTTGTTTAAAATTTGTAGATTTTAAAACTAGGTGTATAAACCGAAATTATTATTACGAAACAAATTTAGAAACAACCAAATGATTGAATTTATTTCGATTAAAAGTCATAAAACTAGTAATCATATAAAAGGGATAATCAACATGTTTTACCACATTCTTAATGGAAATAATTATTAAAGTCTTAACGACAAAGCCAAGTGTGGGGGATTTTACCAATCTTTTCGAATTACTATCACAAATTTTGCAAAATTAAAACGATTAAAGGACGTTTGGCTTGAAAAAGGAATAAAAGTTACTAAACGAAAGGATGCATCTAGTTCATCCTTGAAGGAAGTAAAGTCTTCCGAATTTCGCCTTACTTGATATAGCAAACTTCTTAAACTATGTCATTTCATACTAATATCATTTCACGATATAAGGTACAGTGGGAAGGGAAAGTATTGAACTTTCAAACCCAAAAATAAACTTGGTAGGGTAAATCCAAGTCGCTATCCAGTGCAAGACCGATTACGGTGTATAAGCTGGAGCAGGATCTGTCCCGCGTGATAGCTTAGTCTTCGCAGTTTTAACCCTTGATCTTAATTGTACAAAATTTTCATGAAAGACCGATATTTATATCGCGTCAGGGGGCGCCCGGTTAAGAGTTCCATGATACTACAATCATGGGGGCGAATAGCTTGCTAATCGCCGACTGAGACTTCGGTTTTCAGTTACCCTCAACCAGAATTTGAGGTTAAAACCGGAAAACGTGTCTAGTTAAAAAACTAGCAATGACATTTTCAAAATCTTAAAACGTTTTCTCAAAGATCCAATTTTCCCTAAGGATCCAAATTTTTAAAGAACTTTTATCGAAGTTCACCTCTCCCAAGCAATCCAAATGTGTGCGTGTGTTTCATAAATTGTGTGTGTACCCTCACGAGTGTGTATTCCAATTGTGTAAACATGTGTTCATATAGCGTGAGTCTTTGTGTGTGTTTTGCGTGATTCGTGTGATTTGTGTATAATGTACTTCAAACAATGTTTTTGATTCATATATATTTGTGTTTTGTATACGCATGATTAGAACAAGACTTGCTTGAGCACAAGCAAGAGTTAAGTGTGGGGGATTTTGATATTACTCAAAATAGACATATCATTAGTCACAATATCAAGTCCTATCGTCGGTTATTTCATACGAATTTGTAATATTTCCATTATTATTCCGTTGTATTGTAATTAAGCATAGAATCATTGAATACTTGAAGAAATGTTGAAGATAATGAATGAAACAACTCAAAGATCAAAACCAGAACAAGAAACGAAGAAACAGAAATATGAAAGCTACAGTGCGCGCCGCGCACTATCCGCGCACACCACCGCGCACTCAAGACTTTGATCAGAACATTTGATTAAAATGGAAACCAGAGAGCGCCCCGCGCAAGTTCAACAGAGCGCGCCGCGCACAACAGAGCGCGCCGCGCACTTCGCCGCGCACAAGTACCTGAAACGTCCAAATTGAAGTGCGATCGTGAACTGGAAAGTAAAAGTGTGGTAGGTGAGTAGTGCGCTTCGCGCACCCCTTATGTGCGCGCCGCGCACAGTGCTTTCCAGCTACTTTTCAGCCTTTTTAAACCTATTTCCAGCTTCATTCCAAGTGTGCCAGTTTTCTTTCTGTTCAGAGACGAAAACATATCATTCAAAACAGTTCTTGAGCTTATCAAAGTGCATCTAAACACTAAAATCATTGAAGATTCAAGGATCATTCAAGGGCTTCATCCAAGATTACTCTAAAAAGGTCAATCTTGTATTTATAATGAATTCTATCTTTGTTACTGTTATGTTTAAGTTTTCTAGCATGATTGTTGGCTAGTTCCTTTTATGTTCATCTAGATAAATAACCGAGATGTTGAATGTTTACTTTTGATTGATAGTTACCATGCACGATAGTTTGATGTTTGAATACAAGAACCATTCTTGTTAAGTTTAATCTTTTCGATTCAACTAGTTAGTATACTTGTTCAACTAAGAAACACCATCTTGTTGATTTAGTATATTGATTTACACCTAGTGACAAGTGTTTGCCCGTCTTTTACCAAAAGGGGTAAGTTGCGTTCAAACGGTTAATCTATATAGGAATGTAAGAACGACTCTTGTAGATACTCTTAGATAGCTTAATTGATATGTGTAGTTGTCTAGGTGAACGATCAATTCCCTAGAATCTGTCATGCATATTTTCACTACTCAATTCCATATAACTAATAGGTGTTAGTAATTTGCCTTATCTAGTGACGTTTATAGGGATCTTATTACCACACTTAATTGATTACTTGGGTTAGGTGAATTGAACATTTAACCAGACCAAGGGAATGAACTAAGCTAAACCCTTAGTTGACATAGGAGTGGATCATGATCAACACACCATTGACTTGATCATTCTTCAAGTCTTTAGACTAGTTGAATTAGTTGATTACAAATAGGAGGTCTTAGATGACAAGAACATCACTTGCGTCATGTAATCCCGTTTGAGTGTTTATTCAAGACTACTCTTGGTAAACCGATCAATTAGTTCTCGTGCATAACCAATCAATCCGATCTTAATCCTAAATAAACATTCACATCGAGGGTAAAAAATCTAGATGAGCATATTTCATCTCTTTAATATCAAAACTATCTTAATTGCTTTCCTTGCACTTATAAACTTAAAAGACCAAAAATATTGTTTTTACTTTTACTCTTCTCTGATTTGGCTAATCGTTAAATAAGCCACAAAACATAAATCTTGTACCTTTAAATTTCATTTACTTAGTTAATCATAATATAGTTTATAATTCTAGTTTGACTAATACAACTGTCCTTGGAACGATACAAGGAACTAAACCAGTTACTATACTACTACACGATCGGGTACACTGCCCGTTAGTGTGTAGCAATCTTTAATCGATATTTTTCCATATTATTTTATACGACAATTCATATACCACTTTACGACACATCAATAACTCATTGTTAAAATACCTAATGAGATACATACTTATAATAAAATCTTGTTAACTATATATATAACCATATATATGTCATCGTATAGTTTTTACAAGTTTTAACGTTCGTGAATCACCGGTCAACTTGGGTGGTCAATTGTCTATATGAAACCTATTTCAATTAATCAAGTCTTAACAAGTTTGATTGCTTAACATGTTGGAAACACTTAATCATGTAAATAACAATTTCATTTAATATATATATAAACATGAAAAAGTTCGGGTCACTACAATTTCAGTGCTACAAAGAGCGTTTCAAAACAGTAATCCAAATCAGTATGATAAAGTATATGCTCAACTGTGGACACTCGGTAACTAACTTAACGTTTAATAATATATCACCCCCTGAAAGTACACTTGGCAAGTGCGTATGTTTACGAAGTATTAAACACTCGTTAACTGCTAGCGTGACTAGCCCGAGTGGGGATGTCAAACCCTATGGATCCATATCTAAGATTCGCGTTCACGGTTCAAAAACCAATGATTAAACGTTACCGAGCTAAAGGGAATGTTTATGCCGTTGTATAACCTACACATATATAAGTTTAAGTACTCGTGCCTAGTATGTAAAACATAAAATCCGCATGTATTCTCAGTTCCCAAAATAAGTTAAAGTAAAAAGGAAATGCTATAACTCACAATGATAAAGTGGCGGTAAAGTCGAGTCGGGAAAAGTGTGCAAGTAATCGGTCCGAAAGGTCCAACGAGTCCTCAACCTAAGTCAAATAGTACTAAGTCAGTAAATCGTCCGAATAGGTTTAAAAGTATGTAAATAAGGTCTTAAGGGTCATCATCATTCATCATTAAACAAAAGGTGTAAAGTAAGTTTCGTTCATGAAAGAAGTTTAAAACAAAGGCTGACTTCGGTCAGTCACCACGGCCTCTACCCTTACTGAAATAAGGTGAGACCAGTGGCCATGGCTCTGTATATGAGTCCTTTAAGTGTGGTAAAATTTACAGAAGCAAACTCGTCTTCGTTTGACGTGGCGACGGTCTAAGTGCGAGTAGGTCAGAAATTTTCTGCACAACGTTAAAGGACATAGTGACGATCGGAGGGCCATAAATCCTAAACCGTAACTCGGATTAAGACGAGTCCTATATGAAAAGTTATCTACTCGAACAGAGATATCTAAAAATCAATACTAAAACAGCCCAGGTCTTACTGATCAGACCCAGAAACAGCAAAACAGTAGGGTCAGTAGGTTCCGGTGGTTCTTGGTGCTCGATGCTTATCATGGTTCTCATCCTTGATGCATATAGCTTCAAGTGTACAACTCGTTGATGTGTTTGCATCATTTTCACCAAGGTTTGACCATCATAACCCAAGTGTAAGTCTAAGATATGAAGCACAACTCACTTAAGTGTTGCAAGTATTTTGATGAACCAAAGTTACATCAAAGTCTTAGATCTAACACATACATGAACTTTAAAAGTAATATTGAACTACAAACTTGAAAGTAAATTAACTAATCAAGATCTTAAGATGTAGAACAGAGTTCTTACTTTGATCTTGAAGATCCAAGACCCAAGTCTAGATCTAAAGTTATTAAGTTAAATCTAACACAAGTGTATGAAGTAATAACCAAAGAGTTACACTTCTATGTTCTTGAACTTTAAAGTTAACTTTAGTTCAAGATTAATGAGATCAAAGTTAACTAGTAACATTTGACCAATATTAATCAACAAAAAAAAAATTTAAAGTGCATAATATGAAGTAACAAACTAAATAAACAAGTTAATAGGTCATGGTTGTTCATACTTTAAAGATTCAAACCAAAGTTTGATCTTTAAGAAAGTAAACTTTAAAGTTTACTAACA
The DNA here is from genome assembly GCF_046630445.1 of Rutidosis leptorrhynchoides. NCBI lineage: Eukaryota > Viridiplantae > Streptophyta > Magnoliopsida > Asterales > Asteraceae > Rutidosis > Rutidosis leptorrhynchoides. Next base: position 86,097,559 of record NC_092336.1, on the reverse strand, counting down.
TGAATTACAAGTATGAGTTTAACAACTATGAACTTACAAACTTTTGAAACAATAAATGAAGAACATAAGCTAGAAACTTTATGTTCTTGTATGCCTTGTAAGAACAAGTTAGATGAAGAATCAAACTAACAAGTTTGCTTCTTAGAAAAATAGTAAATAAACAACAACAATATGAAACAAGTAATAACTAGTAAGTAATTAACAAAGACAAGTATCAAAACAACAAATGATGATGATGATTAAGGGGTTTGGGTTCGGTTTTTCAAAGGAAAGAAGAGGAGGAATTGTTCATAAAACTTACAAGTCTTTGAGAGAAAATGAGAGGAAAAGATGAAAGAAGAAGTGAAGTGTTTTGTGTGTGTGAGGAAGTGAAGTAATACTAGAGATAAGTTAGCAAAAAAAAATTAAACAAACTCCCTTGTAAACACCCCAAACCTACGGTTCATTCAAGGGGGAGGGAGAAATAAATTGTTCACTAGATTATGCATGTTAAAGTCCTTAAAAGTTGGTTAATAGAGTGGCTTTCATGGGGATAAGGTGCAAGTAACATGTAACAAGTCTTTCATTACAAACTAAGCTAGTTTCTAAACCTTAATGGACTAGTTGTAACAAAAGGCTCCTAGTTAATCCATTAATACAAGTATAGTGGGCTTCTAAGTCCATTAACACAAGCCCATGTCCAAATAAATAATCATCCAAGCAAAAAGCCCAAGTAATTAACTAATAACCATAGTTAATCAAAATGATTAATAAAACTTAATCATGAATGCAAATAATATTCAAAAATATTATTCGTGTAATGTTTCGCGTGTCACAAAGACGTTTCGGGCATTCAAGAATCATGTATGGTAGCAAGTAAATGTATAGCAATACATTCGTTAAATCAAGAGTATTAATAATAACCATTATTAATTAAGGATGGAAAAAAAAAACCAGGGTCGTTACATTACCCACCTGTTAAAGAAAATTTTGTCCCGAAATTTTAAGAAGTGACCAACAATGGTACCGTAATCGAATAAGAATGGGTGTATCAAAGTTCTGTGAGACCCATGGGCTCAGAAGTAAGTTATTTACCTTGAAAGGTACTTCGGTGTATGAAGGTAAGAATAAGCATATGCCGTTAATTGAGTCTCTTGTCCTAAGCGATCAACAATTTGATTTCGTTTCCGATTAACCCGAGTATGTCATCTGAATGTATATCCACAAAAGGAAAGATGGTGTGTTTAGCCTTACAGGCATCCTCGGTAAGTTGGATGCGTGAAATGCATCATGAATGATTCTAAGCTCGTCTAAAACATTGAGCGTGTATGTCGTAATATAAGCTGACAGGTAGAATGGAAAACATAGTGATTACAACCATGCGATTTGATGTCTGGATAGCGTTAGCCACGGGTTTTACCAATCCCTTGATTTCAGAAGGAGATCATAGGCATAAGGAACCCGATAATTAAGAACGTTTCATTTGAATAAGTGAATTGAAATTTAGCTAAAAGTGATCAATCAGACTGGCAAGCCATAATTATTCATAGTGTCTTCAGAACGGTCTGAACGAACAATGAGGGATGTCATCTAGTTGACCATACTGCAGGTGAACCTAACCTTGGATGAAATGAAAGCACAGTTCCGTAATGTAACTTCATCCTTTCAGTTACATGTTGAAGTTAGGGTTAACGTTAACTAGAGCAACATACAGTTGCAACCAATGAAGGAAGAAATATTTAGAGTATCCACATCAGTGTCGTAAATGTTTTAAGCAGTCCCCTCCCAAGGGATAACAAGATCCATAAGTTCTCAAAGTATCTTATATTACATTTCCGAAAGAAAGTCGCACGAAAGGTGTGATCTATGAACGAGAGTGAATTCTTTGAATGGTTCGTTTTGAATTTATCCGTGTACTTAAGGGAACACGTGGATGAGAAGATGCGTGAACCCTTGGTCATAAAGAATGGTTTACTCCGAGTGAAAAGAATCTCCAAAAATTTTGTATCTCAACATACTGATTCCTAGAGATGATGTTTATGAGGGTGTTGCGTTTTAGCCGTGAAATATTGAGAGTAGAAACTCACCTAGTGCCTTTCCTACAATAGGGTGACCACTGAGTGTACCTCAGAAAACTAATTAATCAGCCCGCGCTTTTATCATGTCTAACTTTAAAAAGAATATTTTATGGGTGTAAAGATTTTCTAACAAATTTTATAAAACTGCCATCCAAGTGGTTCAAGAGTTTTTAACAAAGATCTTAATAGTAAGATTTATCCCTATCGGAGGGCGAGACGAAGTATGATCCCTACATGGTGTAGTCTTAATACGAAAACTTTTAATAAAATCAACTAAGGGAGTTTTGAAAACAAAACCTTTAAACGTTTGTTGTGACAACGTAAACGGAACGAAGTTCCGAGTAAATTTGGAAGTAGGTACAACGTGTACCATTTTGCACAAAACTATTTGACTTAAGTTGAATAACTCGGTAAAGGAGCGTTTTTTTTTTTTAAATAATTTGAAGATATAACTTAGTATCAAAATAAGTAAGTATAAATTTATGCACATATGATTTTATAAATCGTATAAGTGACAGAAAGGTTTTTTTTTTTTTTTTTTTTTTTTTTTTTAGTACTTTCATTGTCTGTAAATCTTGTAAGGACCATACAAATAAACAACGTGTAAAAACTTTGATAAACATAGTTTTTCGTATTTCAAAAGTTATAAGTTGGAAAGGATTGAGTGGAAAAGCTTTGAATCGTCGGGTGACCAGTTACTAGGTAATGAAAGCTAATGACATAAATGTAGTTTTGGTAATTGTCAGGACACAAATCTTTGGGTCAAAAATATTTACGTGCGAAGCTGTTGCTAAAAGTGGGGTACGAAGGATGAAGCACGAGGATGAGAAGTTAATTGCTTCTTGAATTTGCAAGGTGCCAAACAGGTTATGGCTGGTGTTAAAGTCGGAATAATGATGGTATTAATACCACTAAATGAGAATCCCTTAGAATAAGTCAGGACTTAGAGTTATGTAAGAAATAGCATTGTTCCAACAGGCGTGGCAAATAAGGTTCTTGGGGTAACGCAATGATTTTTAAATGGTTTAAGTGTCAGTGGATGCCCAAAGGCTCTGAATGACGTGGCAGAAGTGTCTTCAACACATACACACACGAATCTCTCGATTTCGACAGTTGTAAAGTCTTCACGATGACTTGGGTACGAATGAGCAACGGAGAATTTTATATAGCAAGCAACGAAAATTTTTATAGAAATTGTTTAAGGTGACAATGTATGGAAAGAAACGAAGTTTTAGTAAACTAGGGTTATGTACAACCCGTACCATTCAAAGTAAAATATATTTTGAACAAAAGATTTGATTTGATTTGTAAGAGTGAAAGTAAAATTTTACATGTATTTGTCGAAGATAAGTAATCATTTACTTTATTTTATATAACTTATATGATTTCAAAATTTGCACGAATGGCGAACAAAATATATTTATTTTTATAAAGCTTTGAGGTGATAGCACAGTAAAATAATGTGGGTAAGATTTTGGCAAACAAAATTTTCATATTTCGGAGGTTACAAGTTGAAAAAGATTGATGAGAATCGAGTAAAAGACTTTTGAAAATTTCGAGTGATATTCGAGGTAATAAAAACCATTGAATGTGATTGACGACTATTAGTAGGGCATAAATCCTTTGACCGAAAATGTTTAAGTGTGAAGTTGTTGCTTATAAGTGAGATACGAATGGAAGAGTATGAGGGTGAGAGTTAACCACTCATTGATTTTAGGAAAATTTCGAACTGGATTGACTAATATCGAGGTAAGAAGGATGACGTTGTAGTTTTCATCGAATAAGAAATTTCTCGTAATGAGTTAGGGTTTAGAGTGGCGTAGGAATGAGTATCAAATGAGATTCTTGGGAAATCTTCAATATAGAATTTGAATTGCTGAAGTGATGAAATACAATTTCCTTTAAGTATCGTTGTGCAAGTTTGTCCATTGTATCAGTTTCTCTTGTGGGTAGAAAGTGAGTAGATTTGGCGAGATGGTCAATAATAATCCGGATGATGTCCTAACCGCCTTACTGTCTTTGGTTGTTTAGTGATGAATTTCTTCCCATTTCCATTGTGGGATTTTGGGTTGTTGTCATGTAACTAATAAGGTTCAGTTTTCGGGCTACATCTCTCCCCATAATAGTTTCACCATTCTTGCGAGGTATACAAATAAATTTTCCCATTATAAATAAATTCCGCTTTCATCCTTGAAAGTCAGTTCGTTCCAACTATTTCATCAAAGCTTCCTAGCTAGATGAGTATTAGGTTAATCTTAAAGTTCATCCCAAATCAAATCTTACTGTACTACTGTGAAAAATTCTATCAATCTTTTCAAATAACATATGCATGTACGTAGGTAACTAATTCGTTTCAACTACTACATTAAAACTCCCAAGTTTGGTTAATATGAGGTCATCTCCAAATGACCCACCTGTTAATCTTAAAGTACTACCTTAAATTATTCCTCTATCTTCCTCAGTTTACCATTTGCTTGTGTCCTATAGAATACTTAATTCTCATGGTTGTTGATGGTTTATTATTCATGATAATGCTAAGGTTCTTAGATGTAAGGTTTCTATCATTCTAGTATTAAACAACTCCGAAACAATAAAACGTTGTGTCGAAACGTACCCTAACAAGAATCAGGATCCATGCAAGTTTCCATAATGGTTTTTCTTTACCGCATGTAAGTTTAAAGTTTTTCCTATATGAGAACTTTCTCCTTAAATGTCCAGGGTGTCGATATTTATAACAATTTTTCGGGTTATCAATTCTGCAATCAAAGCCCTTCTTGTATAGTATCTGGGCTACGTGGTTATTCCTACCTTTAACAGACTATAATGCGTAAGCTCAAATGATCCCTGTCAGAATTTTCCCTGGATCACCCCATATCCCTCATGTAGTAACATTGGAACTTTTGCATGATTTACCTCAATATAATCACGCTGGCCTGGCATCATTATATTGTACTAAATCGTACGTTCATTCCAATATCATTTCATATGGTCAATGTAACGCGATCACTTCTAATTATACACAGTTTCATCTAACGGTGCTTTAACCATGCTATCTCAAAACAGAATCGGCATAACTAATCTCACAGTTTCTCGATGTGGGTGCGTAGGTTCCGTAGATCAAGTATTAATGCCTAAGTGTTTCTTCAAAGGTTCGGATTCAGGTAACGTTGTTAGGTTCCTTCTAGATATTCAATCCGGCTCTCGCGTCGGGTTGTACGTGTAGCAAGTAGTGATACGATATGTCTCGAGGTGATCCCCAAATCTTTGGGTATGACTGAGCTTTAGTGGAAGACACTATGAGCTTATGAAAGGAGATGCCTTCCCGACTTCTCCAATGCCTAAGTATAGAAGTGTCGTTAGGTCGTCGAGCAGTGGGAAAGAATGAAAGAGTTAAGTGACGGTCATGAAAGCGTATAGGGTATGTATCAACTGAACAATCTTCTAGATTGAGTGAAGAAATGTTTCGATCTCTGGAACGGTGGAACAGTAGTAAAAGGTGGATTACACTACTAGTTCTTAGGGTTAGACGAGTGGGAAAGTAGTTCGGGAAAACATCTGAACCGGGAAGGATAAGTTCTCCAAGTCGGTATAGCGGATAGTAGACAGGTAGCAAGAGCGTAATCAGGCATAGCAACTACAGCAGCCTAGATCATTCACAGCAGTATGTAGCATGGCAATAGTAACAGTATCATACCGAGGTAACATGCTAAAGGCAGATAGTGGCATGTAGTAATATATCACAGTGGCATGCAATCGAAGGCAAATAATAGCATGCAGTAGTGAAACATGTAGTAGCATACGACATATAGCAGTAAAAAGTAAGCAGCAGCATGTAGTAAGTTCAGCGGAAACAAGTAAACTAGCAAGTTGTAGATTAGTCCTATTAGTGAATCCTACTAGGGTCGGTCTTAGACTCACTAATGCAACCTAATTCCCCACAACCAATGCTCTGATACCAAATGTGATGCCCCGTACAAAACCATCGTGTACGAATCATCAACAACAGGATCATTACAAGGTTATGTACTATATGCTGTAATAAAAGAAGTTGCATTCACGATAAAAAGATGACATCATAACCGACGTCAATTGTTTTACACCAACAGTATGCTTCTACGAATAGCAAGCATGGATAAATGTATGTGACCCTTAGGTCGTTACAAAACATAGTTCAAATGTATAAAAGTTTGAATGTAAGATAAACAGTTCATGCGGTGATAACACTAGAGCAGCTGGTGTCTACGGCAAGTCTAGCACGACAGCGGAAGCAAATAACCTTAAGCACCTGAGAAAAACATGCTTAAAAACGTCAACACAAAGGTTGGTGAGCTATAGTTTAAGTATAACAGTATGTAAGGTAGGCCACGAGATTCAGTGCTACAAAGAGCGTTTCAAAACAGTAATCCAAATCAGTATGATAAAGTATATGCTCAACCGTGGGCACTCGGTAACTAACTTAACATTTAATAATATATCACCCCCTGAAAGTACACTTGGAAAGTGCGTATGTTTACGAAGTATTAAACACTCGTTGACTGCTAGCGCGACTAGCCCGAGTGGAGATGTCAAACCCTATGGATCCATATCTAAGATTCGCGTTCACGGTTCAAAAACCAATGATTAAACATTACCGAGCTAAAGGGAATGTTTATGCCGTTGTATAACCCACATATATATAAGTTTAAGTACTCGTGCCTAGTATGTAAAACATAAAATCTACATTTATTCTCAGTTCCCAAAATAAGTTAAAGTAAAAAGGGAATGCTATAACTCACAATGATAAAGTGGCGGTAAAGTCGAGTCGGGAAAAGTGTGCAAGTAATCGGTCCGAAAGGTCCAACGAGTCCTCAACCTAAGTCAAATAGTACTAAGTCATTAAATCGTCCGAATAGGTTTAAAATTATGTAAATAAGGTCTTAAGGGTCATCATCATTCATCATTAAACAAAAGGTGTAAAGTAAGTTTCGTTCATGAAAGAAGTTTAAAACAAAGGCTGACTTCGGTCAGTCACCACGGCCTCTACCCTTACTGAAATAAGGTGAGACCAGTGGCCATGGCTCCGTATATGAGTTCTTTAAGTGTGGTAAAATTTACAGAAGCAAACTCAACTTTGTTTGACCGTGGCGACGGTCTAAGTGCGAGTAGATCAGAAAGTTTCTGCACAACGTTAAAGGACATAGTGACGATCGGAGGGCCATAAATCCTAAACCGTAACTCGGATTAAGACGAGTCCTATATGAAAAGTTATCTAATCGAACAGAGATATCTAAAAATCAATATTAAAACAGCCCAAGTATTACTGATCAGACCCAGAAACAGCAAAACAGTAGGGTCAGTAGGTTCCGGTGGTTCTTGGTGCTCGATGCTTATCATGGTTCTCATCCTTGATGCATATAGCTTCAAGTGTACAACTCGTTGATGTGTTTGCATCATTTTCACCAAGGTTTGACCATCATAACCCATGTGTAAGTCTAAGACATGAAGCACAACTCACTTAAGTGTTGCAAGTGTTTTGATGAACCAAAGTTACATCAAAGTCTTAGATCTAACACACACATGAACTTTAAAAGTAATATTGAACTACAAACTTGAAAGTAAATTAACTAATCAAGATCTTAAGATGTAGAACATAGTTCTTAGTTTGATCTTGAAGATCCAAGACCCAAAAGTCTAGATCTAAAGTTATTAAGTTAAATCTAACACAAGTGTATGAAGTTATAACCAAAGAGTTACACTTCTATGTTCTTGAACTTTAAAGTTAACTTTAGTTCAAGATTAATGAGATCAAAGTTAACTAGTAACATTTGACCAATATTAATCAACAAAAAAAAAAAATTTAAATTGCATAATATGAAGTAACAAACTAAATAAACAAGTTAATAGGTCATGGTTGTTCATACTTTAAAGATTCAAACCAAAGTTTGATCTTTAAGAAAGTAAACTTTAAAGTTTACTAACATGAATTACAAGTATGAGTTTAACAACTATGAACTTATAAACTTTTGAAACAATAAATGAAGAACATAAGCTAGAAACTTTATGTTCTTGTATGCCTTGTAAGAACAAGTTAGATGAAGAATCAAACTAACAAGTTTGCTTCTTAGAAAAATAGTAAATAAACAACAACAATATGAAACAAGTAACAACTAGTAAGTAATTAACAAAGACAAGTATCAAAACAACAAATGATGATGATGATTAAGGGGTTTGGGTTCGGTTTTTCAAAGGAAAGAAGAAGAGAAATTGTTCATAAAACTTACAAGTCTTTGAGAGAAAATGAGAGGAAAAGATGAAAGAAGAAGTGAAGTGTTTTGTGTGTGTGAGGAAGTGAAGTAATACTAGAGATAAGTTAGCAAAAAAAAAATTAAACAACCTCCCTTGTAAACACCCCAAACCTACGGTTCATTCAAGGGGGAGGGAGAAATAAATTGTTCACTAGATTATGCATGTTAAAGTCCTTAAAAGTTGGTTAATAGAGTGGCTTTCATGGGGATAAGGTGCAAGTAACATGTAACAAGTCTTTTATTACAAACTAAGCTAGTTTCTAAACCTTAATGGACTAGTTGTAACAAAAGGCTCCTAGTTAATCCATTAATACAAGTATAGTGGGCTTCTAAGTCCATTAACACAAGCCCATGTCCAAATAAATAATCATCCAAGCAAAAAGCCCAAGTAATTAACTAATAACCATAGTTAATCAAAATGATTAATAAAACTTAATCATGAATGCAAATAATATTCAAAAATATTATTCGTGTAATGTTTCGCGTGTCACAAAGACGTTTCGGGCATTCAAGAATCATGTATGGTAGCAAGTAAATGTATAGCAATACATTCGTTAAATCACAAGTATTAATAATAACCATTATTAATTAAGGATGAAAAAAAAATAGGGTCGTTACAGAAAGCAACTTCTTCCTCTTGGATTTAAGCTTTCTCTCACTTAAAGGGTTTCTCACTCTAGAATTGAATGGGAGAGATGATAAGGTTGGTGGAGTGTTGAATATGCCTTCAACCACCATCCAAGCTGGCCTTTACAGCCCCAACTCGTCCCCATGTGAAAAGACAAGATTACCCCTCATTTAAACTTTTAAACAAAGATGGAATTCGTCAACAGTAGCAGTGCGCGGCGCGCACCACTACATGTGCGCGGCGCGTACAAAGAGCTGGGTAGAATCTGACTTTGGTTTAATTCCACAAAAGTGCCCATACTTTATGTAAGATAATTACACTGTTGTACAATACTGATTAGGGTCTTACAACTCTCCCCCACTTGAATCGGAGCGCGTCCTGGCGATCCAAGCCGCATGACAAGAGGGAAGATAAACTAACACGAATTCTTCGGGCTCCCAAGTAAACTCGGAACCTTTACTACGACGCCATTGAACTTTATAAGTTCTCACTTCTTTATTTCTCAACCTTTTGACCTTCTCATCAAGTATGGCAATCGGCTCATCAATATATTCTAACTTATTGTTAAGCTCAATCTCGTCTAACGGTTCCCACGATGAATCATCCGCAAGACACTTACGGAGATGGGAAACATGAAATGTATTATGGATCCCCGCAAGCTCTTCGGGTAATTCCAAACGATACGCGACTTCACCAACACGAGCTAAAATTTTAAAAGGACCAATAAACTGAGGAGCTAACTTTCCCCGTTTTCGAAACCGAATAACACCTTTCCATGGCAAAACCTTAAGCATCACCATGTCACCTTCTTGAAATTCGATCATTCGTCTACGCTTGTCGGCATACGACTTTTGTATATCTTGAGCCTTTTTCAAATGATCCCGAATCATATCAATCTTGCTATTCGTTTCTAAGACCAAATCGGTACTCCCGATTTCTTTTTGACCAATCTCACCCCAACAAATCGGAGTTCGACACCTTCGCCCATAAAGCATCTCATAAGGTGGCATCTCGATACTAGTATGATAACTATTATTGTACGAGAATTCCACCAAAGGTAAGTGCTCATCCCAACTACCACCGAAATCAATAATACACGCCCGTAACATATCCTCCAAAGTTTGATTCGCACGTTCGGTTTGACCGTCCGTTTGAGGATGATACGCCGTGCTCAATTTCAATTGTGTACCCATATCTTCATGAAACTTTTCCCAAAATCGAGATGTGAAACGGGTATCTCGATCCGAAATAATAGATATAGGAACCCCATGTCGAGCGACTACCTCTTTGATAAACAATTTAGCCAAAGTCTCCGATGATATTGCTTCCCGAATGGGAAGAAACAAGGCACTTTCGTCAATCGATCAACTATCACCCAAATCGAATCAAATTGGGTTCTCGCCATTTTAGGTAACTTTGTGATGAAATCCATGGTAATGTGCTCCCATTTCCATTTCGGGATTTCTAACGGTTGTAACTTACCATACGGCTTTTGGTGCTCGGCCTTAACTTGCAAACACGTGACGCATTGCTCAACATACTTTACAACATCACGTTTCATGCCCGGCCACCAATAATCTTTTCTCAAATCAAGATACATTTTCGTCGCGCCCGGATGAATGGAATACTTTGACTTATGTGCTTCATCAAGTAGCACTCGTCAATAATCCCCCATCTTAGGCACCCACACTCTTCCTTGAAAAGACAACAAACCACGCGAACCCATAGTAATGAATTCCGATTGCCCCACAATTCGTTCCGCATGCTTGTTGTGAACGTAAGCTTCAATTTGAATCACACCAAGTTTTTCAAGAAAATTGTTAGTAATAATCATACGTAACAATCCTAATCGTAACGCCGGGTGGTGACTCTTTCGACTTAACGCATCCGCAACCACATTCGCCTTGCCCGGATGATAAAGTATTTCACAATCATAATCTTTCACCACATCCATCCATCCATCTACGTTGACGATAATTCAAATCCCTTTGATCAAAAAGATGTTTCAAACTCTTGTGATCCGAATAAATCGTACACTTGACACCATACAAGTAATGGCGCCAAATTTTCAACGCATGAACAACCGCCGCCAACTCAAGATCATGTGTCAGATATCTCATTTCGTGTTCCTTTAATTGTCGAGAGGCATAAGCGATGACTTTACCCCTTTGCATTAGAACACACCCGAGCCCATTTAAAGAAGCATCACAATAAACCGTCATGTCTTCCACACCTTCCGGCAATACTAACACCGGAGCTTGACATAACTTCTATTTTAACAATTGAAAGGCAATTTCTTGCTCATTCTCCCAATTAAATCTCGCGTTCTTTCTTGTCAATTTCGTCAATGGAGAAGCGATCTTAGAAAAGTCTTAGATAAACCGACGATAATAACCGGCCAATCCGAGAAAACTTCAGATTTCCGTAGGCGTAGTCGGTCGTCCCCAACTCTTTACCGTCTCAATCTTCCCGGGGTCCACTTGAATACCATTTTCGTTCACGATATGGCCAAGGAATTGAACTTCCCTTAGCCAAAATTCACATTTGGAGAATTTAGCATACAACTTCTCCTTCCGCAACGTCCTTAACACACACCGCAAATGAAGTTCATGTTCTTTCATACTCTTCGAATAGACAAGTATGTCGTCAATGAACACAATTACCGACTTGTCTAACATAGGTTGGCACACTCGGTTCATAAGATCCATGAATGCCGCCAGTGCATTCATAATTCGTAAGACCAAAAGGCATTACCACAAACTCAAAATGCCCATAACGCGTTCGAAAAGCTGTTTTCTCGATATCTTCCTCCCGGACCCGCATTTGGTGATAGCCGGACCGTAGGTCGATTTTGGAGGAATACGTTGCACCTTGGAGTTGGTCAAACAAATCGTCGATCCTAGGCAATGGATAACGATTCTTAATCGTCACTTTGTTCAACTCCCGATAATCGATGCACATCCACATACTACCATTCTTCTTCTTCACGAATAAAACCGGAGTGTCCCATGGCGAAGCACTCGGTCGGATAAAACCCTTTTCTAGTAGCTCTTGGGTTTGATTTAACAACTCATGCATTTCCGTCGGCGGTAAATGATAAGGAGTTTTAGCAATGGGGGTAGCCCCCAGAACCAACTCAATGCGAAATTCAACTTGTCTTTCTGCCGGAACACCCGGTAACTCATCCGGAAAAACGTCTTCGAATTCACTAACCACAGGAATTTCACGAATGGGTGGTGGCTCATCATGAGTATCAACAACATGGGCAAGAAAAGCCATGCCACCACTATCGAGGAGACGACGTGACTTCGCAAAAGTGCATATCGGCACAAGTCTTCTACGCTTATCACCGTGAATAATTAACTCTCCCCCACCTGGGGCCTTTACACGAATAAATTTTCCATGGCATGCAATATCGGCTCTATTATGATCGAGCCAATCCATACCAACAACGATATCGAACTCGCCCAAAGTCATCGGGATAAGATCAATCTTAAAGTTTTCGGCACCAAAAACGACATCACAATTTTTACACACATCAACCACTAGCACCGTCTTGCCGTCCGCTATTTTGACTTCTACCGGACGACTTAACTTAGCTAACGGTCTATTAAGTCTAGGCACAAATTTTGGAGATACAAACGACAAATTTGCACCGCTATCAAATAGGATCCTTGCCGGATTAGAGTTAACCATAAAAGTACCTGAAACAACTTCGTTGGATTGCTTGGCCTCATCATTGGTCATCAAGTAATTGCGACCCCTAGCCGTACCCGCCGCTTTCTCCAACTTCTTCACATGATCACCCCGCAACTCGGGACACTCCGACTTCCTATGTCCTTCTTTGTTACAATTAAAACAGTGAACTTTGTAGTTGCCGGGTTCGTGCAATCACGGGATAGATGACCGTATTGCCTGCAATTATAACACCTAGGGTTGAACTCTTTAGAACTTCCCTTCTTTACACTACCAACACTCTCGGAGCCCTTCTTGTTCCTCTTGCTTGAAAAGTTCGATTGGCTCGAACCTTCGAATTTTCTCTTAGAAAAGGAGAAATCACTTTGTCTTGGAACTTCCGGTTCGAAGCCCCAGGCTAACTCAAACAATTCATCGAAAGACTTAGCCATACCCCGAATAATCTTACGCTTTAACTCGTCGCTTAGCGTACGATAAAAATCTAGCATCAACTTGTGGTCATCACCAACATACTCCGGACAAAAACGAGTCTTTGCCAAGAAGGTAGACTTGAGAGTAACCAAGTCCATTGAACCTTATTGCAAATTGTGTAACTCGTCCCGAATTTTATCAAGGTCGGAAGGAGTTCGGTATTCTTGGAAAAATTCCTTCTTAAACTCCTCCCATGTCAAGCTCATGCATTGCTCTTCACCATATAATTTGATTTTATCGTCCCACCACAACTTGCCCTCTTCGTGCAACATGCTAGACCCATACCTCGTCTTCTTCTCGGGAGGACATTCCGCGGTACGGAAAGCTCCCTCGATATCGGAAATCCAACAAGTGCTTTTCAATGGATCCCTTACCCCATTAAACATCGGAGGTTGAGTATCCTTGAAATTCTTGTAGTGGAAGTCCCGCCTTCCACCCCCACCATTACCTTCACCCCCTTCGCCTCGAGGATAAATGTTTCTAGCTTCCAAAGCCTCCTCTATTGCGGCTTTCATTCGTTCATTTATCATTTCGGTCACTTGTCCATCAACCGACTCTTGGAAAACCTTTCGAACATCGTCAAGAAAGTCCTTTTTTAGCCTTTTAAAGATAGCCTCGACCTTGACCGTGAGTTCGACGTCGTCACTCGTACTTCCGTCATTGGTGTCGTGTCCATTTCTCATCTTCATTCTATAAAACGAAGTAAATTAAGCACAAAACGAAAGGACTTAACACATATGTATATACATCTACACCATACTACCCCATCTTGCTCAACAATCGTCGTACATCGCTTGTTTGACACGATTTGAACCCGTAACAATGGTAGCTAATCATTGTTACCCGAGCACGTCGCATTAACTTGCTAGTACAACGCCTATCTCGCTTGATGATCGCTAAAACAACACAAAACAATTAGTGCAAGGTTAATTCACATAAACCTAAGCACTAATCAATTCCCCGTCTCCTACAAGTCCCTCATAAAGCACGTACATAAATAACTCTAAGTCTAGGCACCTATCTCAAGTCACCTAAATCCCTTTGACCATGCTCTGATACCACTTGTAACAACCCAACCCGTTATCCTTCCAAAATTGCAGCATAAAAAAAAAAAATTAAAGCAGGGCTGACCAGGAGGGGTGCGCGGCGCGCACACCCACCTGTGCGCGGCGCGCACAGGGCCTGGCAGCCCGCTGTCCATTTTTTCCATTTCACGCGAAAAGATCTTCGACTTCCCGACATATTTAGACGAAACTCTTTTCACAATATGT